>NC_140972.1:41694631-41884631 GCF_056783735.1 Eptatretus burgeri
TGCTCCCCCTCAAGTTACCAGTGTTTTGCTGCAGCAAAACAATGCTCAGCTCTAAACTACCCACGCAACAGCTGCAACAATGAGGATATGCATTTTGAGTGTCTCCTTCATCCACACAACTCGCCAGACCTCGCCCCTTTGGATTACAACATCTTTGGGCCACTTAGAGGTGATTGGTGGAACCACT
Source organism: Eptatretus burgeri (assembly GCF_056783735.1). Classification (NCBI taxonomy): domain Eukaryota; kingdom Metazoa; phylum Chordata; class Myxini; order Myxiniformes; family Myxinidae; genus Eptatretus; species Eptatretus burgeri. Next base: position 41,694,819 of record NC_140972.1, read on the forward strand.
TTCCGATCCACCAAAAAGGTCCAAGAGTCTGTGCACGAATACTTACACAAGCAGCCAAAATATAGATTTTTTTCTGTAGAAATCCAGGCCTCAGTAAAGCGCTGGAAAAAAATGCATTGAACGCAATGGAGATGATGTTGAAAAATAACAGTTGTTACACATGTACATGCAATAAACAATTTATGAAAAATATTTTAAACTTACTTATTGACTAGCCCTCGTATTATTTGTTTGTATAATCCTAACCATCTGGGTTTAATTGATTAGGTGAGAGCTAATTGGTTATTCCCTCCATTCACAGGGGAGAAATGTGATTGGGTCTTCGTTTATCATTTATATGTTGACTGCTTTTGATGTTTACCCATGATACATGCTTGGGAACCTCAGTGGTGCATGTTTATGTCTGCACTGTTACTGATGATTTACCAATAAGCGATGAAAATGGTCCGGCAGCTAAGGGGGTGTGTAGCATTGGGATTGTCATGTGGGTACTATTTGTGAACGTCTTTACAACTGTGGAGGAACTATGGGGAAGGGTTTTGAAACTGCAAATGGCTTACCTTGGGTAGCCTTTCATGGTTGCTTTATGCAGCTTTCTTTGGCTGGAAGTGCACAGGAGGGAGGAGTTGATATCTACATAGATGTTAAACGTCCCATGTTGTCTTTTGCAATGAGGTGGAGTGTTATGGTAGTTATGGCAGTCCTGGCCAGTGGGTTTTAAAAAAAAAGATTGGTCTTAAAACCTTCTCTGGTCAACACCACGAAGAGTTGGGGATGTTAAAAATGAGTCGTGGTAGTAGTAGCAGTAGTAGTACGTTGAGAGGGGGGTCAGGGTCGCTTCATCAGGGCCTTGAGTTCGTTGAGGGGCCTGAGCTTCTCGTGTAATTTTTTTTAAACAGTACAGTGAAACACCTCATCGGCTCATCCTCACGTCCTCATCGTTACATTTAAACCCAGAAGGTGGTTTTGCTTTCCTTGCCGGCTTTCTTGTCGGAAGCACAACAAAATTGTCCGCTGTTAATGGTACAGTTTCAAACTTTACAGAAAAAGGTTATCAACCAGAAATGTGTGTTCCAAAGAACTGGGTTTGAGAAAGGGTGAGGGTGGAGCCCTGAGGTTGCTTTCCTCAGGACCCGTGCTGGATCTCGATGCTACTGAGTAGTCGTATCCATTAAATACACAAATATGGGGGAATGTTTCGATGAATGTCATACGAACCACTCCCATCGTTCATTTATTAACACCAATGAACCCTCTTCTCAAATTCCTTTCTCTGTCTCTCTGTCTTTCTATTCTCTCCCGCTCTGCAATTATCTTGGTTTTCCCAACCATCTTCGCCTTTCGTTGTTTTTCAGTTTTTTTTTTTAATTTTCTCAACCTCCCTCCCGTCGCTTCTATCATCAGCAGTTGTCCATCTCCAGTGTTTGACCGAATGTTGGAAGAACTTTCACATGTAAATAATTAGTAAGAGTATGTCAGCAGGTTTGGGTTTTGGAATGTATTGATGGACATATTTGGGTTTTTAATATTGTACGAGCGTGAAAACTTGTTTTCAACATATTCCTCATGTTGCCACGTGACCCGAGTTGTATAAATAACACATGTGGCAAAAATAAACCCGTTCGCAAATCGTTTCACCTTTGTCGGGACCTTTGCGCATCAGCGGTCCCTTGCTCGGGTGGAAACCGTGGCGCGTCCTTGGGTGTTGGGTCCACTTACTTACAAACAATTGAGCCGTAACACCCCCGACCACCCCGTGCACACCCGCCCTCGGCTCAAAGGTTCTGATCCATGACGACGGGGAGGGAGTGGGGTCCTGGTAGCGTGTCGCTTTCTCGCGCTGAGTACCGGGCAGTCTATCAGGGAGGAGGACCATGGTGCTTTGGTTCTTCGGGACACTCGCGGGTTTATTGGCCCTTGTTGTCATAGCGAAGGTCAGCAGGAGGATCCGACTTGCATGCGTTGATTTGCTCTTCTTCGCACGGTTGCTATGGATCTGGGTGAAGCTGCGTACTCGCCTCAGCGGTTCGCCTCCCCTTACCATCATCGATCGCTTCTTGGAGCAAGTCCGGGCCCATGGGGACAAGCCCTTCGTCGTGTTCGCCGATGAGACGAGCACGTACGAGCAGGTGGCCCGTCGGAGCGCGCGAACAGCGCGGGCTCTCGTCCACAAGGTCGGCGTCCGCCCTGGAGACACGGTCGCCATCCTCGTGGATACCGAACCGCTTTTCGTCGACCTGTGGTTGGCCCTCGCACGTATCGCTTGCCCCGTCGCCTTCCTGAACCACCACCTCAGTGAAACTGCGTTGCTGCACTGTTTTCGCTGCAGCGGTGCAAAGTACATCATCGTGGCACAAGGTACGTTGTGGTCATTGATCTCCTTCAAATGGTCGTTGTGGTCAAACGTCAGTCAGAATAATTACCTTGAGGTTCCATGTTTCATTGTCCATGAATCGTTTTTATCACCTTCTCTTGAGAAATCTCTCCCCCACAACGACCCCCTTCCATCACCCACCCCCTGACGGTCAGGACAATGTTCACCGGTTTCATCTCTAACTTAAGGAAGTTTGAACGTCTTCTTCACAACATCATCAAAACTTGTTATTCCTTTAATCCTTCAGCATATGCTGAGAATCTCAAGTTGTACCACCATTGTTGTGTCGTAACCAGTGAACATGCTTGGCGGTTTGGCAGTAACCAACCCAGTGAGGTTTGTAATTTCAACCTCCAAACAGCCGATGACAATGCAGGTAGCTCAACTAGTTGAACCATCCGAGAACCCTTGAACAACAGCTGGTTAACTGACAGGATCAAGGTGGGAAAAACACACACACACACACGACATTCCAAAACCACAAACAAACTCAGGACAATGTAAATGAAGCATTGTGTGACTTTTGTTCCTCAATATGAAATTTCACATAAATAAATAACTCCATGAGCAAACAAACAAACAAGCAAACACCAAGTCGATGAGACGTTGTGATGTGTGTGGGAAGCGTGCTGGAATGTGATGAGTGATTCCAGCTGGCCTCTCCCAGAGCTCGGCCATCGGCGCCATGACACCAAAACGCTTCAAGGACATTGTTGTGTTTGTGTGTGCGCCACGGCGTAGTTTGATAAACTGAAATAGTAAAATGTCCATAAAACTGGACGGACGTCCCTTCCAAGTCCATTAAGTTCCCACGTGACGTTAATTTTTATTCAAATAAACATATTCCTGTGTGGAGTCCCGGCATTCGGGCCTCAGGCCTACTCAAATTGCTTCCTGTGAAATCAGGCCTTTCAACTTGGTGGTCAACAAGGACAAAGTAATCTACATAACATTGATCTCAGGATTCATTATACTTCCACTAGGTCTTCAATGGCCGATTTGATTTGACGCACCTTCTTGTCGGGTCATTCAGGGAAAGTCTTTTAGCCGAGCCTCTTGTTAGCATTCTGGCCAGGCCCGGTGTTCGACTTAAAGTGGTGGGAACTTTGAAATCTCGATTAGTTCAGGGTGCCGGCGATAACTCCCCCCAAACTTCGTAAAAGACCAAGGGATCTTTAACGTGCACTCAAACAAATGCAAGTAGATAGGACGTCCGGCTTAACGTCCGTCCGATGAAACGGCACGCCTGATGTTACAATGCCTGGCAGGCGTAGTACCAATGTGCCGCTTTATCGTCGGGTTCAGGAGTTGTAACCACACACCACAGCTCTGTGCCACCGAGTCGGTCCCATTCATTTAAAGATGTTCGAGATATTCATGATGTCCCGGTCAATGCGTTATGTTTTCACAACTAATTGTCCTTTTGACTCTGAGAACACTTGAATGGCTCCTCCAAAGAAAGAGACACTCAAGCTTGACATTAAAGAACATGAGGCAATGTTCTGCAGCACAACTCTTCTCCCATAAAATCAATGTCAGATCAACATGGTGCAGTTTCTTCATTATTTGTACATTCTTATATTTAGAAAAACTCGTCAAAATGACACTCAACACAAAACAAAGGATTACAATCCTCGACACACCAGGTTATGGATTACATCCAATCCCATCCATTGGGACCATCGTCTGTGCAGAGCGTTGGTGCTGCCCTAATCAGTCTCCTTGGCTATTAGGAACAATCTTGGACGGATCGCCACTCCGACACAGGATACCAGCAAGCTGGTACTCATTTTGCCGACCTTGGAAGGATGACAGGCAGAGTCAACCCCACCTGGTATTAATTCAACGGCTGAGCAAGCTGGTACTCATTTTGCCGACCTTGGAAGGATGACAGGCAGAGTCAACCCCACCTGGTATTAATTCAACGGCTGAGCAAGCTGGTACTCATTTTGCCGACCTTGGAAGGATGACAGGCAGAGTCAACCCCACCTGGTATTAATTCAACAGCTGAGGGGGATTTGAACTCGGGATCCTCAGATCCCAAGCCCACCACCCGAACCATGAAGCCAACACCAGGCATGCATCCAGTTAATTATTTGCAACTAGCAAATACAACCAAGCAAAAAATATAATTGTTTGCAATGAACATACTTTACATTGTTGTTTTTTTTTAACCTCTTGTTTACATCAACTTTAATTCGAGTACAATGTGGACACGGACAGACTTTGCACTTTGAGATGTTTTCTAGTTTAAGCTTTTAGTTTTTAGCTCGCTTGTTCAAAGAACAGAGAGCTATAGCGATACCCCCGGCGTGAGCGTGAGCGTGAAAATGTTAAAGTTTTTGGTGCAAGTTATTTCCTTTCTAATGTTTTTATCTACCACACTATTTTACTGATCACAATATACAAATACATATATTGCTTTAAAATTATTTGGATCAGACTTCACTGCAATGCTTTATAAAAAAAATATTATTAGACTAGTCTTTTAAAAACGATAAATGTATAAACAGGCGAGCATCGGGTGGCTTTGACACCAACTCTCTGGTTTATTTATGACTTCGTAGAAATTCTTCAAAGAAAAAAAAAAAAAGTGTAGAAATAATTGAATATGAAATTTTTTTGGTGTGCTCTCTTTCCTCCTCATTGTCAGAGTTTGAGGACGCATTGCAGAAATTGTATGGACAATTGCAAGCCGATGGTGTATCAATGTTACTGGCTACGGGGTGTCCTGCTAATGATGGCGTGTGCAGCCTGGAGGCTCAGATGGCGGACGTGTCAGATGAGCCCATGTATGTTATAAAGGAAGGAATCCATCTTGACAGCCCTTTCATGTACATTTACACCTCTGGAACCTCGGGTGAGTTGCTGTGCCCGATGAGGAAAAGTGGATAAATATTTAATTTCATTTTTGTGGGATCGACCATTATATCTTATCAGTTAATTTCATTACTGGGATGGTCGTGTGTGTGTGTGCGCATGCAAGTTGCTATTATATTAGCTGCTGTCTCCACACGTGGATGTGTTTCAGCAGATGGATCCGAGTATTGTGATACCACAGATTCATATCACGTCAAAGCCATTGCCACGCCAGTTTATGTTGACATTGGTTACCTGCCATTCAAATACCACACCATGGGAACATAAACACTGAAATGTTTTTTTTTATTGAATGCAGTCAGAAAAACGAGTATGTTCACCAGCCCTCTGAACAAACGTTATGCAATGCGTTGCCTCTACCCATCTCTGCAGTATCAACCTCAAGGATGATATTTTACCTATTAGGTGTTGTCATTACAGACCAACATTGCTCCCCCACCCCACAATAGTTTGACCATACTTTTTTTTCTGAAAGTGTATTTTTTGTAATGACCCTGTAGTCCTTGTGGTGTCACAAATTTGTGTCACTTTATGGCCGTTGTCTTTGACGCCGCAGATATCCGTCCATTCGAGGGCAGCACATGACATGTTAATTGCCCTTTGGGGTAACATCTATCTATAATTCCAGCAGTGTGTGTGTGTGTGTGTGTGTGTGTGTGTGTGTGTGTGTGTGTGTGTGTGTGTGTGTGTGTGTGTGTGTGTGTGTGTGTGTGTGTGAGTGTGACCGCTGTTTCTCGATAACCACTGGTCCAATCTAATTGAAACTTGCCAGATATATTGCTGGGGACCTGAGGATGTGCCTTTTCAAGGTTTGATATTGATCGGACAAGTGCTTCCCAAGTTATGGCCATTTATTTACCAAACCAATGGCAAGACACGTTGTTGCGTGGGCATGGCCGATGGGGAAGAGAAGAGAAGCCACGTTCCCCATTACGGGTTACAACGTCCGGGCTTCCGGAGAGTGATGACTTCGTGTATTCTCATAATTTCTCGATTTCTTATGCGCATTTATAGATAAACACAATGGCCCAAGTTATGATCGTTTTCATATTAGACGGTGTATAAATTTCGGGAACATCAGAGTGCTGGTATGCTCCGAACCAGGAAGTAATTTTTTTTTTCTCTCTCTTCTCTTCTCTTTTTGTTTTTCCTTGCCACGACATTGCGAAAAGGTAAAATACTTTGGTGCTAATTGAATAATTGGGTATTAAAACTAAATTGCGAATAATATCGAACTTCCGGATCACGCACGCGAGAGCGAAGAAACGGCCTGTGTGGTTTATTTATTTATTTTTATTATTATTCTTTTTTTTACGGGCACGTACTAGTATTCCTAAATCAGAATGTCTGTGTGCGTGTGTACGTACATGCGTATGCAATTCATTGCACATGATTTTGGGAAACTGCCTTTTAATAGTCATTTTGTACTGTACTGGAATGGGAGATGCTTAGCAGGCAGACACGAGCGGAGGGACAGTCGAGCCGGGCTGTGTTGTACAAGTACGAGCGCGGGCGTACTCTGCCCGGCAGCTCTCCTTTATTCGTATGCACACGCACGAGCCGGACGACTCCAGCATACTACGACGCCTCAGGCGGCGCGCACACCTCATATCCCTTGCCGACCCCCACGGCCACTCCTCCCATCATCACGCCCACCATGCATCATCACCATGCCCTTCCCCATAGGCCCGCAGACTCCACCACACTCCTCCCCCCTAAAACTATGATTATTAAATGAGTACCATTATAAGAAGCATACAGAACACTAAGGACTTCGTAGAATAATCATGGAAATAAAAGGAAAATAGCGAAGTATAATAGCACACCACATCATATAATGTGTCGATGCGAGCGCGTGGAGCAGTAAAGGCCAGGTTCCAAAGACGGAGGTGCACAAAGCCCCCCCCCCCCACTCTGACCGTGTTACCGATATGAAGCAGCAAATGAGAAGCACAGCAGCACTACGCAGCAAAAACGCCCCCAGGCGGCCCATGCTGACATGCCCCTCCCCGAGGTCGTGACGACCTTTCGAGCCAACCTCCCCCGGCCCCATCAAACGCCTCTGGCCCACTCCCCCAGGCAGACCCGACGTAGACAAACATCCTGAGGCCGGCAGCCCGCTATCTGGAAGCCGTGGCGCCAGCCCTGATCGACCTTGGCTGGGGTCGCTGAACAGCGCCGCTGGCTGCATGCATCTAATGCGCCAAAACAACTCACGTACCACAATCAGTTGAGACGCCAACGCCCATCCCAACGGCCTTGAGCGAACACAGAGAGTTGCGCTCGCAACCAGAGGTGGGGGTAACGCCGACCAGGGCACCAGTCTTGATTCCGAGTCGATCTCCGAGACCCACACGGCAGCTAGACGGGAGCAACTCCATTTAAACCACACTGCAATCATAGGCTCGTTATAAATCACTACGAACATTATTCGAAGTACTGCAAACTCATTTTTCCGTACAGCGCGCTTTTTTGATAAAATCCCAGCACATGACAAAGCCATTACCTGCGGCCTGGGGCAACTGGAGGCCAATAAACCTTCTTTATTCGCCCCCACATCACATTGATCATAACACCAAATCCATTGACTGATCCCCGCCAAATCCACTTTCACATGAGAACTGCTGGCATTTATTTCAACGGTAAACTGCATCACTAGAGCAAGGAAAAACATACATGCCCTGAACAACAACCCACAACCCCCATCACGAGTCCGTTTCTTGGTTGCCGACTTGATGTTGCGACTCGCGACTCCCTCTAACGCCACGGGCTCACCGCCACCTGTTGAAGCTGCCTGAACAACACCAATGCGCATTGCCTCACGAACCCTGCCGAAGTGCGGGAACTCATTGCGAACGAAGCGCGGGAACTCATCGCGAGAGCTGATATGGCTCTCGCCGCTCCTGGAGCGCACATCACCGCCGCAGGCAGCAACGAACGGTGGCTCCCGCTGCATCGACGCGGCCCCCGCCGCCAGAGCCTCGCCCTCGGTACTCGACGAAGGTCTCGAAGAGAGCACTGGCACATCTGGAGGCACGAACCGGAACCCGTTCCGACCCAAAAGGGTCCGGCTCGCCGAGCCCGGCTCCTGCTCCGGCTCGCCGGCATCATCATGCCCCGGCTGCAGGCTGATCTCCAGGTCACTGGGGTCCTGCTGCGGTGCCCCTTCGCTCCCGGTGCGACCGTGCTGCGGTGCCCCTTCGCTCCCGGTGCGACCGTGCTGCGGTGCGCGCCCTCGTCCCGCACCGCTAGGCGCGCGAGCACCCTGCGGCACTTGAGCCATCGCGCGGACTTGCGCGTTCACCGCGTGGCCTTCGGGATTAGCCTCCATGCTCCAGCTGGAGCTACTCATTACGTCCTGGCCAGCCATGGCGCGGACATCCGTGAGTGTCTGCTCGACAGATGAAACAGTCGCGACCGCCGAGTCGAATGTGATGTCGGTCAACCGTAGGATGGCTGCTCGCAGACCAGAAATAAAACGATCTCTGAACCATGCCGGACGCTCCTCTGTCGTGAATTTGCACGGCACAGCCGAATGCGATGCGCGGCCAGCACGAGTGGACTCAATTCGACACCCGATCCGTGCCTCGCTCACTTCCCCCCCCCCCTCCCCCCTGCCACTGATCTTGTCATTTCCGGATCAATTGCAAGCAGGTTTCGACGCGGGACGGAAGGATCGCCTCGCACACCGCCATCTATGACCGCAACAATGGGCAATGACCCTCGGCCCACACACCGTAGACGACCTCGAGAGCCCAGACCGCCGTCCGAGTGATTGCATTGCCACGCTCGCCCACGACCCGCGCCGCAGACCGTGCGCATGGCCGTGCGTGCCTGGCCCATCGGGATGACCCCCAGACCATCTGCTGTGTCCCGACCATCGGGACCTCAGACATTCTCCAGAGCTTGCGCGACGTCCCACGCCACGTTCGAGCCGAAACGCGTATCCTCGACAAAACGAACAGGAAAATGAACCAAACGAAGGAACGTTGCCCACTCGACGTGGCCGAAGTCGATTCCGACGAAGGCGGGCACGCGTACGTTTGCCGTGCACCGACTCTTTGCCATGTTCGCGCTGGCGAGACCTTTGGCTCCGTAGCTTGGAACCGCACGGGTCATTTGCCGCCCTTACACACGCCGATTCGAAGATCCTCGTTCGCCAACTGTACTGTACTGGAATGGGAGATGCTTAGCAGGCAGACACGAGCGGAGGGACAGTCAAGCCGGGCTGTGTTGTACAAGTACGAGAGCGGGCGTACTCTGCCCGGCAGCTCTCCTTTATTCGTATGCACACGCACGAGCCGGACGACTCCAGCATACTACGACGCCTCAGGCGGCGCGCACACCTCATATCCCTTGCCGACCCCCACGGCCACTCCTCCCATCATCACGCCCACCATGCATCATCACCATGCCCTCCCCCATAGGCCCGCAGACTCCACCACAATTTGGCTGCTGATCCCAAGTCATTAAGAGTCACTTGCAATCAAAGTGTGACCCAGTGTGTCATGTCGACCAAAGCATGTGTGGCATGCAGATTCCCCCACCTGAAGGCTATGAATAAACCAGCTGGGTTTTTATGGACAATCCCAAAGTGTAATTCTCCTGAGATTAAGTAGGTTCACTTACACAAACTGGTTCTGGATTTTTAACACGTGCACATGGTTTTTTCAGCTACATGTAAACTTCTTCAAAGCCTGAGATTACTCAACTAGATCTGTCCTGTCTCGTTGTTGTCCATTCCCCATACTGTTATTCATAACGTGAATCTATTACCGTGTCTTGTCCATACTTGTTCCGGTTTTATTACCTCTACCACTGAAGGTGAAGGAGGTTATGTTTTCACCCCTTTCTGTCTTGTTTGTCTGTTTCTTTGTCTGTCTGTGTACAGGATATCTCAAAAAAGTTGTGGACGCATCCGGATGAAATTTTGTGGGCAGGTTGGATGTGTGACAAGGACGAAATGATTAGATTTTTGTGAAGATCCGGATCAGGATCCGACTACGAGAATTTTTTTAAGTGATTCTTCACCATTTAGAGATTGGGCTAAATTCATATATAGCACAATATCTCAAAAAGTTGTGGATGTATTCGGATGAAACTTGGTGGACACGTTGGGTCTGTGACCACAACAAATTGATTCGATTTTGGTGAAGATCCAAATCCACATCTGACTACTAGAATTTTTGAAGTGATCCTTCACCATTGAGAGATCGGGCCAAAAACGATAGGCAGCATGATATCCCAAAAATGTATTGGGACAGATATGTTCTCGTGGATCAGGCATTGCGTGGCGGAGGTATTCGCTCTACCGAGTGCCCTTCTAGTTTTGAGATTGTGTTGTTTCGGCATTGGCAAGGTCGCATGCTCTTGAGTCGTAGGCCTGACACTATCTCTCTTCTCACCTGTGTTTCTTATTTTTACACCTTTCCTCTATCCTACTTCTCCCTTTTTTCAACAAAAATCTTCTCAAAAAACAATTTTCATAAAAACCTTGAGAAATCCCAAAACACATTCTGTCCTTTTACTCCTTGCTTCGCTCATTCCTTTTCATTCTCATCCTCCTCAGAACCTTTTTATCCCCCGCCGCATGGCGGAAGGGGGATATTGTTGTCACCCAGGTCGTCCGGCTGTCCGTCCGTCCGTCCGTCCTGGCGTCAACATTTATAGCTGTGAGTGTGATAACTCATAACCTGTTGGCCATATCGTCTTGAAATTTGGGTCACACATGTACGACCTGAAAAGGAAGAACCTTATTGATTTTGGGCGTGGCCGGATCCAAGATGGCCGACTGGGGCAGCCATCTTGAAAAAAATGTTTTTTCGCCATATCGATTTGGAATTTGGGTCACACATGTACCACCTGAAAAGGAAGAACCCTATTGATTTTGGGAGTGGACGGATCCAAGATGGCCACCCCAGTTGGCCATCTTGAAAAAAATGTTTTTTTGTAATAAATGGAAGACCGCTTATCTGATTTCAATTATTTTCAATGGCGGTTTATTTTGAGCGTGGCCAGATCCAAGATGGCCGACTGGGGCGGCCATCTTGAAAACAAGATGGCCGGCGGGCGGCCATCTTGAAAAAATGTTTTTTGTAATAAATGGAAAACCGCTTATCTGATTTCAATTATTTTTCAATGGCAGGGGATTCCCCATCTCTGATTGTATATTTATTTATTTGTATGAACTGAATTAATTGCTTCTTGATTCTACTCGAAGGTTAGTTTGAATGATATTTTAAATAGCTTTATCTCCCTTCCCTGTGCTTGCCAAATACCCTGCACCCAAATAATTTATCTACTTCCCACATTTCCTGGTGAGCTTGCAAGCCTGTGCTCAGTGTGTCTTTGTTGCGATCCTACAGTGCTATTTTCCTTTGGACTTTCAAAAAACCTCTTCAAAGTGGTCACAATGTCTGTTTTGTGTCAGTATAACTTGGGGTAAGGGTTCACAACCATTAAACTCCTTTTGTCTAAACCTCACACATCTTCTCTTCCCATATGTCCTGCCACCCACACCACATGGCTTGTTGCACATACCATGTGAACTGCCACCCACACCACACCACAAACAAACAAAAAAAAACCACTCCACTTCCCCTTTGCTGTGAGCTCTCACCACCCTTCCCTACAAGCCTACATTACCCTTACCCCAGATCCCATCACCCATTATCTCCTCCCCCCCCACCCAAAAAAAACAGTGGTACACCGATGGCATCAGTGCCATGTTCTCAAATCCTGTTATTTTGCTCTTGTTTCTACTTTGTCTGCCCTCTTTAATCTGCCTCTCACCTTTGGTCATCTCACGTCTGCCTGGAAGTCAACAACTATTCCTCCGGTCACAAGAATAGTGTGAAAAACGGATCCTCTCAACTACGACTTCCAGTAAACTTATTTCCACCTATAAGGAGTCATATAATTCATCATTGTGGCTGACTTCATCGATACCTTTTTTCAAGCAGCTGAATCTGACCATCAGTTTGTATTTACCCCATTGATTCAACCATGGACATGCTGTTGCTTCTCCCTGGACATATCTTGGGCATTCGACACAGTCTGGCATCCTGCTCTGCTTGTGAAGCTCGCTGCCTGCAGCATACAAGGCCACCTTCACACCTGTCATTCTGACCATCTCCACTCTTTGTGGAATGATGTGACATTTTCTTTGGTCAGGTTTAGCAAACCTGACCGAAGGAAATCTCAGGTCATTCCACAAAGCCAGCAACAAGAGTGTGTCCACTCTCAGGAGAGCCATAAAACAACAGCTGTTCAACCTCAGCATTGAACTTTCACAACTTGTGTTCCTCCTCTAAAACCTGGTGGCACCTTGTTAAGTCAGTCTCTGGTGTATGGTCCCCCTCCATCCCTTCCCTCTCTTCAAAAGGCACCACAGCCGACTCCGCTCGTGAGAAGGTCGAATGCCTCAATCCTGTGTTTGCTTCCAAATCTTATGTCCCCAAAGCCTCAGTCTTTGGACTCACCCTACCCAGTCACACCCAACCACTACTGGACTCTGTGTCGTTTACAGCTGAGAAAGTGAAGTCATTTCTCGCAACCTTTGACTCTGATTCTGCACCTGGACTGGACAGCGTCAGGTCCCATGTCCTGAAAACCTTCTCTGCTGCTATTGCACAACTTCTTTCTGCTCTTTTCACCCTATCACTTGCCCGAGATCATCATCCATCTGTTTGTAAGTCAGCAAACATCACCACATTGCATAAAAAGTGCAAAAACTAGTCTTCTTGACTTCAGACCTATTCGCTTACTTCCCATTGTCAACAACATCATGGAATCCATCATCGCAGTTGATATGAAATCCTTTTCTCCAACAGCTTCATACCACATCACTAATTCAGATTCAGGCCAGGTCACTCTTCCTTGAACATGCTGCTTCTTCTCTCCCAACAACGGATGGAGGCCCACAATGTCAGACATGAGATTAGGGGCATCTCTCAACACATATGTCAAGCTTTCGATACAGACTGGCATCCCACCTTGTTCTCCAAACACTCTGCCTATGGCATCCAAGACCATCTCCACACATGGCTTACTGACTTCCTCTACTCTCGTACCAATGTGTGGCACTCATCGGAATCCTTTCGAGGAGATTTTTTTTCTTCCAGATTTCACATCGGAATCCAGATTTTTTTTTTTTTTTTTAGGGGGGGGGGTTATGTAGGGGTTCATCAGCTCTCCCTGTCAAGGCTGGAGTTCCCCACAGCATTGTTCTGGGCCCAGTACTATTCCTAATCTTCATTAATGGTCTCTCTGACTCTCTGGAAAATGCCCTTTACCTATTTGTTCATGACTCCTCCCTGTGTCATATCCTTTAGACTGGGAGGCATTTTAGGTTTCCTCATCTAGCTTTTTATCAGGTTGCTTCTTCCCTCTCTTCAGGCCTTGACAAAAACACAAGCTGTGAATGTCTTTCAATCAGACAAATCTCAACCTCAGTCAATGTCAATTTCTCTTTCTTTTTCTCTTTCTCTTTTTCTTTCTCTCTTTCTCTCTTTCTCTCTTTCTCTCTTTCTCTCTTTCTCTCTTTCTCTCTTTCTCTCTTTCTCTCTTTCTCTCTTTCTCTCTTTTTCTTTTTCTTTTTCTCTCTCCTCATTTGTCCAATTCTATATTTTCTCCTTTAACTCTGCGGTTCGTGTTTCCGCTCCCTCTTTAAACTGTACCTTTTGTTCTGTTGCATCCTGATACATTCTTCTACGAGCCTTGAGTTTGGATTCATAAAATATAAAGCGTAATTAAAACCCTCTTTCCCTTTGTCTTCAGCTAGATTTTAACCTCTGAAGGCTTGAGTATAGCAACCTCACCTCTCAGCCACCATCATGACTATTATTTCTTTGAAACTAACAGTTAAAGCCATGGTACAGTAAAGTTGCACATATAAGGTAATGTTTTGCTCAACTTGTGCACTTGGATCCTGGATTTGAAGGTAACCTTATCCAATTGTTCATCTTTGCATAATCAAAAATGACAAGTTCATGGTAGTGTTTGACTCATGTTGGGATGATAAATTGCTATGACAGATTATGATGTCCATTTATTTTTGATGGAAGCCATTTTGTTCCCTGTGTCTGTGATAGGATGGCCAAAAGCAGTGACCGTCAGCCATTTGCGGGCATGGTTAGGAGTGTTAATGTTCGAATCGAACAGAATGACCAAGGCCGATGTGTTATACATCTCACTGCCACTGTACCACAGCTCGGGCAGTATGGGGATCATCTCCTCCATACACGCTGGTGAGAATCCTTCCATCATGTCATTACTTGGCTTTGAGCTTTTTATCAGGTTGTTTTCCAAGTGGATCATGCTATATTTGTATTATTTGGTTTAGATTTGCAGATATCACACTATTTATGCACAGTATAAATTACACATTCATTGTGTTCATGGCAAATATGAGTCAATGATCTGCAAGGCCATTAATAAAACAAAGAACATTAATTATCAATTTTCCTCCTGACTGCTCTACCAGTTTGCTTAGTTGCCTTAACTCTGCATGAACCATTATTTTAAGAGACATTTGGGGTCATGCTGTCGAATATCTCTTCACAATTCCACCATGGAATGAATTCCTGAATCCAGTTAACCTGGGGGAGTGGGGAGAAATATAACGATGGGTATAGTAAATAATAAGAGTAAATGTGCCTTGTATCATTCACCCCGTTACTTCTTCTTTCATATGCAGCAAAAGGCTTGCTTGCATCATTGCTGGGAGCGTGGCTCTGCTGCTGATGCAGTGTCCCTTGTAGGTTAGAGTAATTTTGTAATTTGTTCATGGTGCCGGTGATAGTTCGCCTACTCTTTGCGAAGGACACCATGGGATCCTTAACATCCACTAACTCATGCTAACAGCATTAGCTACTTTACTGCCCTTCAAGATCACAAAAAATGGATGCAAGGGTGACGTTTCCCCTGTAACATATTCTTTACGACGTTGGAACATGTACGCCTGATAGTTGTTGATGGCACGAAAGAAGAGTGAAATCACGAAACATGTTTAAATACAGGATATCAGAGTGGCAGTGCTAACGTCCCTCGACAAAATCATCATGCGGTCCTTTCTTGTCGCAGGGAAGTACGACTTGACCAAAAACAAATAATTATTTTATTCATTTACTCGAGGAATTCATTCGTTTACTAAACGTAATTGAAATTCAGGTCATGTGAATCAGCTCCAATCCCATGAAGCCAAACTGCTAAAATCACTGCATGAGCTGTTCAATGTATCCTTTAACATCCTGATGCACCTTCTATTCTCTTGCAGGAGCGACTGTAGTTTTAAAGAAGAAATTTTCAGCAAGTCAGTTCTGGAATGACTGCCGAAAACACAATGTGACTGTAATCCAGTACATCGGAGAGCTTTGCAGATACCTCTGCAATCAGCCTGAGGTGCGATATTACACGGTGCCTTCAATACTGAGTAACTCTACTTTGTGCTACATTCCTATACTGAACTATCTTTCTCTTCCTCCCTTCTTTCAGCATTTTTATTCCTTTTTACCCTGCGCACACGAAGCGAAAAGCGGGACTAAGCAATTGGTTCATTTCTGTCTGCCTGCCTGTCTGTCTGTCCAAAAACATCAATTTGCAGGATTTGGAAATGTCATATAAGGTGGTGTATAAGACATCATCAACAGCACTAAACTTGTGGAGTTTGTTTTATACGATGCTTAAAATCATTGTTATTACTCTCGCCTTGAGTTTGGGTCTGTTTGTCTGTCTGTTTGTCTGTTTGTTCCTTGGCAAAATCTTCGATTTTGTCAAGTATGTTGGTCTGTTCCATTTGTTGGCTTGTTTGTTTGTTTGTTTGTTTGTCCGGTCGTCTACAGCCCAAACGGCTGGACCAGTCATTCTTAAAATTTTTACACCTGATAGGCAATCCACCTGAGACGTTCCGCGTCCAAACCCCGTCTTAATCGGACTAAACGTCGCGACGTGACGTCACACAACGTGAAAACACATTTTTGGACATAACTCAGTGACCAGAAGTCGTGGCGACTTCCGGTTGACGCCAAATTGAACTTCATTCAAATATCTAAATGATTACGAAATGCATCTTATTACAAATTACGCATAGTTTTCACAAGCGTATGACGTCAAAGTTTTGCCTATTGACGTCATTTTTAAAAATATATTTACGCTCGTGTGCAGCCGAAACTACTGAAGCAATCGTTCTCAAATTTACCACGTGATAGTCAATCTTGCTGAAATAGTCTGGGATCAAATCACGTCATAATCGCACTTAACGTCACGACGTTACGTCAAAAAAGGTGAAAACAAGCTTTTGAACATAACTCAGTAACCAGAAGCCGTAGCGACTTCCTGTTGACGCCAAAACAAACTTCAATGGAATATGTAAATGTTTTAAAATGCATGTTAGTACAAATTATGGACAGTTTTCGCAAGCGTATGACGTCAAAGTTTTTAGCTATTGGCGTGATTTTTAAAAAAATTCTATTCGTTCTACAGGTCACAATTCTTAACCGATTTGGATGAAATTTTAACAGCTGATAGAAATCCACCGTGCAAAAAGATATGTGACTTTTGGTGATGTTCAGGATCAGGATCTGGATTCTGCATCACTTTATATTATCACCCATTATAAACCAATGGGGAATTTTGTGAACTACACATGGTTAATTCTCAAACAGTTTTGCACTTATTATATTGAAACTTATACTGTCTATTTATGCATGTAATATTAACATGTGTACAAAGTTTGATCGAAATTGACCCAAGGTCAAGGTCAGGGTCACCCAAAACATGAAAAACACGTATAAAATACATATTTTTGTTTTGCAAAATATTTCAAACCTGATAACGGGATCGTAAAGCTGGTTGAAAAGCAATGTTCCTCGGTATTTTCAAATATTTTATACGATCAGAATGAAGGCAACAAGCACCGATGATAAGTTGTTGAATGTCACATGGTGGCTTTAAATGAGTTGTGAAAATTTTCAATCTGACAACGTCATAAATACCATGACAACACGCACCTGATAATTGTTATTTGTGACGTCGCGGCATTTTATTAATGTACAAACGAATAAACACCACACATTCCATGACATTACAGCTTGCACCACCACACGGAAAGGTCAACTAATTCGCCAAGTGTCATGCTAAGCACGATTTTTCATTTGTTCGTTTGTTTGTCCACACAGAACTTTCGTGTTTTTCTCCGCAACCACTTGTCGGATTGAGACAATTTTCACCATTGGTGAAATCACCGATTGAGGGCGTCTGGAATCATTGATTGCTATTTTTCTTGTTGTTAATATTATTGTTATTATTAATATTACTGGCAATTTGCCTGTGCCCACATGGGATTCGAAACGGGGTCGGGATAGAGGCAGCAAAAATGCAAATGGTATTTTCTGTCATAAAGCTGGAAAGCTGGGAGCAACAATTCACATTTATTGGCACATCTGATGCATTTAAATGCACTATATGCGGTGAGGCTCCATTTTAAACTTTATGTTCGATATGTGCAGTTTTTTTCATGCTTGGGGTCCATAATAAATATTTTTATTGGTGTCAAAGTCAGTGACAAATTGCAAATTGATCGTAGGATTCTCCTTTCTCGTGATCCAATTATGAGCTCTGAAGCATCACTCATAAGTCCAAATAATACCTTCTCCCACAACCACTGGGAGTGGTGCTTCATGATACACATTTACGTGAAGAATTTCCATTGGCCCCACCTTCGGAACCTCCCGGGAGTACGAGGGGACCAAGTACCTATAATCTTTGTCTTATTACCCTTTGTCCCCCTGTTATGTTTGGTTGAGATTGGATAAGTAACAACTGAATGCATCAGCCATAGATATGCAGACAGCCCAGGTAGATACCAAATTGTGTATTTCAGTTTGATTATACATTCCCACCACTGACACCCTTGCCACCACTGCATGTTTCATTAACTGGGAAATGTAAATATACAGAATTGGTAGGTAGAAAAAAATGTTTGCTGTGTCCTCGCTGTCCTTTCCATCTTGTAGATTCTTCTTCTGGCAGCCGATTACAGTCCCCTAGAGGATCAAGGACTCCCTCAACTCCCATTTATGGCAATTTGGCATACTTGCCGCAGTTGCCAAGTGCACATTGGGGAGAAAGTCAAAGCAGGAAAACAGGGTTGTGTGGAGGTAGTGGATTGACCTTTAAGCTGTCTTGCCCTGGTTTGACTCCTAACCCGATTATATAAACTGTTGGATTAGTGTTTCACAAGACGGTGCTATGCATCACAAAGTGTGCCATCTCTCAAATAGGACTTTAAGCTGGCTGTCCATTCTTTGAGCATAAGCTTGTAAACATTGAAGAAGAGTAGGTGAGATACCACCATCATTGAGGACAAATTCCTGTGCACCTACAGGGGGCACTGCATCAATGACACAGCCATGCTCCTTTTTCAATGATGCTACAAGCAGCGATGTGCTTGATGCGAGAAAAGACTATGAGGACAGGCAATTTTTAAAAACTTTTTTTAGCCACACTTGATTGTGTCTAGTTCTGTGATATTTAGAAAGAATATAATTTTGAACGTATTTGCAATCATCTTGATCATTTATGTTGAAACCTTGTTTCTTCGTGTGGAAGGCAGACGGACATGGATACAAATCACAAGGTGCGTTTGGCTATTGGAAATGGAATGCGGCAGGATGTGTGGCAGAATTTCCTTGCTCGTTTTGGGCCCTTATGCATCTCTGAGTTTTATGGAGCGACCGATGGAAACATCGCTTTCATGAACTACACGGGCCATGTTGGAGCAGTTGGTCGGACAAGCTTTTTGCTGAAAGTAATCAACATTTATCTTCCCTCTCAAAAATAGAGTTGCTGTTATCCATTTTGCTTCTTTTGGATTAGAACTATGAAGTTTCTACTTCATTGATAAATCAGTGTGATGCACCATTGAATCATTTTAAATGTTAGGCCATCCAAAGTAGATATTTTATATTCTCAGGTGCATGGGGTGGTCATTTCCTCTCCACCAACTCCCCTTGCCAGGTCATTTCTGATAATTAAACTAAACCATCAGATGCAAAGACAAGACCTATCATTGAATGTCATTTCAAGCAGGACCACTGATAGAGGAAACACAATAACTCTAGCCTCAGTCAATGTGTCACTCACATGGCAGTCGATGTGAAGGATCTTCACATGATCCTCCTTGACCAAATAGTGGATGTAGTTTTCCATTTTTTAATTTTTTTCCCAATGCTAAGTGTGATTTTGGTGCAGGTAGTGTGTGGGGCTAAAATAATAAAAAATTGGGGAATCATTGTGAAGTTTAATCTGGGAATATCCACAGGTGAATCGCTTGAATATCTAAGAAAGGCAATTAATAACACCAATAATACCATTCCATTTGTGTCGGAAAGGTGCATAGGGCTGCCGAGGCATTTTCATTGGCAAGGATTGCAGTCCTGGACAAGTCGCCACTCCGACACAGGTTACACTAAATGGTTATTACCCCAGTACACTGGTACTCATTTTGCCAACCTCTGAGGGATGACAGGCTGAGTCAACCCCACTTGCTGTTAATTCAACGCGAACAGGGACTTTAACTCAGGACTCGAAGGTTCCAAACGAGCCACCTTATTCGTTAAGCCAACACCAGGCTGAAAGGGGTTTCAATTTTGCTTTTTCGCTTTCTTTAAAGATTTAAGGTTTTTAGCTTGCCTGTTCGAAGAACAGAGAGCTATAGCGAACCCCCGGCGTGAGCGTCAGCGTGAGCGTGAAAATGTTTTAAATTTTTTTTTGTATTACGGAAAAACTCCTCGACGGATTTCGACGAAACTTGGTGGTGGGGGGGGGGGTTAGGTATGGTCCAAGGATCATGCCATTAGATTTTGGACTTGGTCCCCCCCCCCAAAAAAAAATTGTTCGAGAAAAAAAATTTTTTTTTTTGCATTTCTACATGTTTTAAGTGATTTCCAACCCCCCTCCCAAAAAGAAATTGGTAGAGAAAAAAAGAATTTTTGCAACTTTTTTTTCAACAAAATTTCGATTTCTTTTTTTGCATTTCTACATGTTTTAAGTGATTTCCAACCACCCCCCCTAAAAAAAAATGTTGGAGAAAAGAACTATAACTCTGTCAGCTCTGTTGACATCATATTTAATGAATAAGATATAAGGTTCACTTGAGTGACCCAGCAGTATTGGCGGCGGAGGTTTTGCACTCTTCTGAGTGCTCCCCCTCTAGTTTTCTTTCTAATGTTTTTATCCACCACACTATTTTTTTATACGCCTGATATATATATATATATATATATATATATATATATATATATATACACACACACACACACACACACACACACACACACACACACACACACACACACACACACACACACACACACACACACACACACACACACACACACACACACACATCGGGGCGTATTATGTGATACCGGTCGTCCGTCCGTCCGTCTGTCTGTCTGTCCGTCCGTTCCTGTCCGCACTCTAACTCCCAAAGTTTTCAACTTTCACATTTCATATTTGGTACATAGGTACAGACTGTGGAGACGGTGTGTCATGACATACGTTCGTCATCTAAAGTGGTTGCCATGGTAACCAGGATGCTGTTTTCCATGTAGTAGCACATTTCTGTATATACCTTCTTGTTAGGGCGTATATTGTGCTCACTTGCGCTCTTGTTACTGATTACAATATACAAATACATATATTGCTTTATAATTATACTTCACTGCAATGCTTTATAAAAAATATTAATTATTAGACTCGTCTTATAAAAAACGATAAATGTATAAACAGGCGAGCATTGGGTGGCTTTGACACCAACTCTGGTTATTTTAGTGTATTATTTTACCCTGTTTCTTTAATTCCAATAATCACCTCTATTTATTTTCTGAGCTAATCTTTTCAAAACCACTCCTCCCCCCTCCCCTTCCTCAAGTCACCGAACCCAGTGGAGATGGGAGAGGTGGATTGGTTGGGGGGGGGGGTGTGGGGGTGCAGGGGAGCTAGTGATCTTGTCTTTTTTTTTTTTTACTTCAAAATCCTAAAAGTCTCTGAGAACCTAAAAGTAATCTTTGGATGGTGTTGTGTACTATGAGCCCCTGGGAATTAAAATAGGCTGTCCGACATCCAGTGTCGAACTGAGATAAGTACATGGGAGTAATCTTTCAAGCTGAGTACACTTAGGCATTTCTGAACAATATTTTTGAGGTTATTACAGATCTTTCTTTGTTCGTTGTGAGTTGAATGGGATTGTAAATGCGAACCAGAACTTTTGATTCCTCCTTCCCAAAAGTTACCATGTGGTACAGCCTGATATGTTTAAAGATGACTGCCCTAGATTGTCATTTAGAAACAAATTAATTTTTATGGGGCTAAATTAAATAAACTTTGCGAACAGGCACTATGACATCATGATGCCTGTTCGACATTGAGAACCTGACCATTCACCAAGAGTTTTATTTTTTTTTTCATGGAAAATACAAGAGAAGGGAAGGGAACAATCATCAATGGTCATTCAAAATGACCATCTGTAATAAGGCAAGGACATAATATAGTAATAGTGGACTAGCCTCAAATGTAGACCACACCAGGTGGACCAGGCAGATTATCCCACCATAAATTAGCCATAATGAAACTTCTTACCAACAATCCAAATTTCCAGTTTCCCTCCTGAGAGTTTTCTTCTGTATCCATATTGTCCCCCTATGCTTCCTTTCCTGCCCCTCATTCCTCCCCACACCCATTGTTTGTCCAAGTCTGCCAATATCTTCACCTTCAACTCTGCTGTTGGTGTTTCCCCCTCTCTCTCAACTGTTCCTTTTGTCTTGTTGTGTCCTGATCCGTTGACTTGATGCAATTGCACACAAATCAATAGATTTTCAGGCAGTGTAGAAGTATTGCTGTTTCGACCAAAGATTATTCCACTGTCCTCTTCCCTGCTTCTCCTCCCCCACCCCCTCTTTACACTGAACATATTGTTATGGACTCGGGGTTCGAGGCTCACCAGGAGGGGGAGCACTCGGGTCCCTTTTAGGCCATCAGCCATGGCTCAGAAAGTGCTTGAAAATCAAGTTTCGTTCCACTCATCGGGGGGTGGGGTGGTAGACAAAACCTTGATAATATGATAATATATATCCAAATACAGACGTATCCAAAAGTTCTCCACTCAAATAGCTGCAGTTATTGTGTATTTTCATCTTGAAAATCGATGCATTCGCCGCGCTCTCTCATTTGAACTCGGATCACGTGTGGGCCACGTGACGCCTCGACAGCCAATAGATCGGCTGACATCGTATGCAAATTACGTCAGACTGTCACGTGACCAGCTAAGTTGTCCAAGATGGAAGCTTCCTGCAGGGAGGAAATCACTGGCAGTCGATCGGCGATTTTTGATGAATATGGGCAGTGAGGATGCTCCCCGTGTATTATTCACTAGGACAATGTAGCGAACGAAGAAGTCAAACGTTTTACGTCTGTAAGGTGGGATAAATGGAGAGAAAGTGTCAACAAATGGCTCGTCTTAGAGTCACAAAAGACGTTTAGCCGAGAGTGCCGGTGTAAAGATTTCAAGTTACCCCCCGGGGGTAGCTTGAAATCGATTTCATCCTCCCCCCTACTATTTCAGATTACCCCCCCCTCCCCCTCAAAACATTTATTTATGTTGCTTATTTACAAAAAATAGTAATTTAATTGATATTGAAAACTAATTAGGGAAAAACTATTGACCACGTGACCGCCTTTAAAGAGTTTGCAATGAATTTTGATTTTATTATGAATGATTTTATTTCAATATTGTTATTAATTGAAATCAGTTTTTCTCATAGAGTTATAGTTTTTGCCACATTTTTATGAAATCCTTCTTCGATACAGTTGATCCAAATAGACATTCTGGTATATCTATTTAACCAACTCAGACTATATTTACAATTATGGAAACAAGGCAATGAAAACAGCTTATTTTTAATTAACAATTTCGTTGTGGTGGTCGTATGGCAGCTTAGCTGCCGGGGTAGCTCTCATTTCTTGAAGCGTGACTGTGTCGCTGATGCAGTGCCCCTCTAGCAGTACACACACTGGAACTGGTACTCATTTCACCGACCTCGGAAGGATGGCAGGCTGAGTGCGTAGCCTGGTGATGGCTCAGTGGTTAGGGTGGTGGCTTGGGATCCCAGGGTCCTGAGTTTGAGCGCGTCGGCCACTGAATTAATACACTGGGGGGTTGACTTAGCCTGTCATCCTTCCGAGGTTGGTGAAATGAGTACCAGTTCCAGTGTGTGTACTGGTAGAGGGGCACTGCATCAGCGACACAGGCACGCTTCAAGAAATGAGAGCTACCCCGGCAGCTAAGCTGCCATATGACCACCACCACCACAACTAAATTGTGAATTAAAAATAAGCTGTTTTCATTGCCTTTCTTATACATTGATTTTATTGCCTTGTTTCCATAATTGTAAATATAGTCTGAGTTGGTTAAAAAGATATACCAGTATGTCTATTTGCATCAACTATATCGAAGAAGGATTTCATTAAAATGTGGCAAAAACTATAACTGTATGAGAAATACTGATTTCAATTAATAACAATATTAAAATAAAATCATTCATAATAAAATCAAAATTCATTGCAAACTCTTTAAAGGCGGTCACGTGGTCAATGGTTTTTTCCCTAATTAGTTGTCACTATCAATTAAATTACTATTTTTTGTAAATAAACAACATAAATAAATGTTTTTGAGGGGGGTAATCTGAAACTGTCGGGGGTAGGATGAAATCGATTTCAAGCGACCCCTGGGGCGGGGGGGGGGGGGTAACTTGAAATCTTTACACCGGCACTCTCGGCTGAACGTTGTTCGTGACGTCTAAGACGAGCCATTTGTTGACACTTTCTCTCCATTTATCCCACCTTACAGACGTAAAACATTTGACTTCTTCGTTCGCTACATTGTCCTGGTGAATAATACACTGGGAAGCGTCCTCACTGCCATATTCATCAAAAATTACCGATCAGCTGCCGGTGATTTCCTCCTTGCAGGAAGCTTCCACCTTGGACAACTTAGCTGGTCACGTGACAGTCTGAAGTAATTTGCATACGATGTCAGCTGATCTATTGGCTGCCGAGGCGTCACGTGGCCCACACGTGATCCGAGTTCAAATGAGGAACGCTGGGAATGCATCCATTTTCAAGATGAAAATACACAATAACTGCAGCTATTTGATTGGAGAACTTTTGCATACGTATGTATTTGGATATATACTATCATATTATCAAGGTTTTGTCTACCCCCCCCCCCCGATGAGTGGAACGAAATTGCACGATACAGCTTACGGCTGATGGCCTATTTCGAACGCCCGGTCCTGAGGCCACCGGCACGTTGCTAAGCAACCACAAACACCGATTGGCACTGCCAATCACAGGCAGGGTTACACTACTTCATGTGACACCTTACCTGTGGATGGCCGAGCCAATTTGGATCCCGTCCCTCAGCGTACACCTGGACTACTGCTGAGTAGTCCAGTGAGTGTGCACTGGCTAACAAGAGCAAATTAATGGGGTAGACATCCCAGCTAAACTAATGTGCGGACCATGCTGGACCATTGGAGAAATCGATACGTTTATAAGCAATTCATGAAAATCAAATGTGAGGAAAGGAAAGGTCATGTGGCACAATAAAGGGGTTTTATTCACAGGTATGTATGGCAAGGGGAAAGCAAGGACTCATTGGTGTGGCAAAAGAGATGCAATTATTTACACAAAAGAATGATGCAGAGCAGAGCGAAACCGATGTAAACTTCCAGTCTTAAATTATACTTCACATTACAGGTGCCAGCAGACACACCTGAGGAAATTAGAGATAGCCCATAAAGAGGTGAAGCAGTTGAGGTGTAAGCAACCTCATTGTACCTGGCAGGGTCGACAGCCCTATACAACCCAAACACTGAGGAGGGGGGGGAGGAGGGAAGAAAAATGGGGTGTCCACTGTGCATGAGTGGGAGGTGTAAAATGTTGTGCAGATGAGGTTCAGAAGAGGAAGTGTGAAGAGGTGCAATTCACTATGCTCTTTCAGTAAGGCACCCACAGTGGATGAGACAAAAGCTGGGAGAAGAAGGTGCGTAAGAGATAGCTTAATGGGACATCTAAGAGAGTCTGCAAATGTGTTTACCGATGATGACCTGCAGAATGCCGTGGGAGCTGAGCACCAATGACCCAGTGTTGGGGGGATGAGGATGATGCATGCACCTTTGGAGTTTCCTTCCCTTTGATGTGCATATGTTGCTCATGGTGCTGAGAACCCTGTGTGTCCTTGAATGACTACAACCAAGCTTTGAGCTTCACAAGTCTAGACAAACGTACAGGTCAGCTACCACTCAAATAGGATCTTTGTCAGTAAGTGTCTGTGACTTCTGAGTGTCGTTACAAGTAGGAGTCTCGCCTCTGCTCTCGTTCAGCAAGACCAAAATATGACGACGACGACGCTCGGCTTGGAAAAGACTCGTATGACCCTGATTCACTCTCTTTTTATGGAGCCCGGGGTGAAGGAGCCAGAAATCAGATCAAAATATCCTGTAGACGTTTCTGCACATCCCCATTGGTGCATAGACGCCACCCAAAGAAGTAATCCTGCCCCGCCAGACTCTGGAGCTGAAAACGGCTTTTCACTCCCAGATTCAGCCATGCAACGGATCTCCTTGATTTACATGGGGTGTGGGTTTTCGGGAGAGCTTTCCAGCCACGAACGTGTGCTGGACTCCACCTAAATGCTGTGAGTTAGCGGAGTGCCAGAGCGACCCAGTCATCGCCGAATGAGTCCCAGCACACACTCGTACTTTGAGCTACATGCCAAAGTGTTCTGACTTGCTGGCACCTGCTATGTCCTTCATTCCCCAGCATTTCCAGTCATTATTGCAAGTGTCCAGGGAGCTGATGGCAGTTGCAGTGGTTATAGTGAGGTGGGGGGAAAGTGCTGCGGTGTTTGTGGTAAAGTCGTTGAAGCATTGGGAGTGGTTGAGGCAACTGTGGCGATGAGGTCAGAGTGGTTGTAGCAATTGAGGCATTTGTGGTGAAGAGGTCGGGCGTAGGTTGTTGTGGGCATTTTTAGAAGGCATTGTTGTGGGCATGGTGAGGGTCTGAGGTGAGGCGTCGGTTGGTTAGTGGCACGCTGTTTGAACAGTAAACGGCGTGTTTATGCAAATGAGGCTGCGGTGGTATGAGTTACTCCTGCTCCTTTTGTAACGTCACTGGTCTGGTGTGCATGCATACATGACAGGGTTTTTGTGTGAAATAAAGTGAATTAAATAAATAAAAGCATACAGGATTGAAGACCGAAGTAAAAGCCCTATGCAATGCATCTTGTCCCATTCACCCACTAGACATAATGGAAGGGCTAACTGAACGAATACTAATGAAATAACTGTCTCGGGATCACTGTACATTGGGTGCTATTGCCTTGGGGGAGTGTCGCCTTCGCAGAACCTTAACGATATCTTTAGTTGAAGTATGTACATTGAGAAGTATAAAGCCAGTATTAACCAGAGTTGGTGTCAAAGCCACCCAATGCTCGCCTGGTTATACATTTATCGTTTTAAAAGACTAGTCTAATAATATTTTTTTATAAAGCATTGCAGTGAAGTCTGATACAAATAATTTTTAAGCAATATATGTATTTGTATATTGTAATCAGTAAAAAATAGTGTGGTAGATAAAAACATAAGAAAGGAAATAACTTGCACCAAAAACTTTAACATTCTCACGCTGAGGCTGATGCTCATGCTCACGCCGGGGGTATCGCTATCGCTCTCTGTTCTTCGAACAGGCTCTCTTTAAAAGAAAATCACCCAGGAAACAAAACATTATTTTATGGCACCATGTAAAAAAAACCCATGTCTTTTAAGCTGGCTTTTCACAAATGGAACTTCACATAGAAACACTTCATCTTTTTTTTTTCTTATTTTTACAGAAGTTTCATCCATTCGAACTGATAAAATATGACCCTGAAACAGAAGAACCCAAAAGGGATGAGTTAGGCTGGTGCATTAAGGTGAACAAAGGTAAGTGCATTCCCTATATATGGGGCAATAAAGATTACTATTAACATTATATGGTGCACCACTCTCTTTTCAAGGCTTCTGAATATTTGTTAGTACTTCACTCCAAAGCTCTCCTGTCCTGACTTCTATTTGTGCGTCAAGTTGGGTCACCGGATCAAGATCCGCTTATTTATACTTTAGTAAACAATTTAAAAGATTGATGTTTAAAGCTGGAGCAAAAATTACCCCCAGGAGTGTACCACGGTAATGCTGGGCCAATTTACGTACCCTCGTTAAACGTTTTTATTGTGACGTTGACCTTCCTCAAGTGAAAATAATATGGGTAGTATTGTACAGAAATGCTGTGCACTTTGCTGCTTCCCTCTTGTCCGGGACAGGTGAGACCGAAGACCCCACTGAATAGAACAGCTTTGGTGGGATTAAAGACCATTCTGAATGCAGCAGCTTCAATGGGAGTGAAGACCATGCCAAAAACGGCAGCTTCAGTGAGGCCGAAGGCTGCACATGTGGCACCCAGTATCGTGCTGATTGACATGCGTTTGTGACACGGCCTGGCCGTTCAGCTTGTTAGGCTGTATCGACTCCTGCCTGCCGAGGATGAGTGGGACCGAGATTCGGTGGAACTATATGTGGAGATGACGAGTGGTGGCAGCAGCGCGCCATATCAGGGTGGGCGGGGGTATCCCCAGGTGGGATTTGGTGAGTCCCTGTTGGTCACATGGGAGTTTGCACAGATCAACATCGACGCCACAATGGAGATGGAGGGGAAAACAGAGCATTAATGAGGAGACAGCTTGGTCCATGAGTCAACAGCTTGGTCCATGCTGGGGTGGGGATGGGTGCTTCAAGACCAGGAAAGGATCTCTTCAGTCTTAGGGCCGACATGAGCAACAGTGTCTTAGGTGATGTCGGCATGGAACTCCGAGGGAAAGACATCATCAGCAAAGGGCAACAGTCAGTGGAAGCGCATACTTCAGTATCATGATATCCATGTATTAATTTGAAGTGCAAGGCAAATCAGGCGAGAAACTGCAGATCAATTGACAGTAAATTTCAACATGGGGCACGAGCAGCCAGTTTCATCAAAAACGGTCCGCCAAGAATGCCACAGAGCAGGATACCATAGTCGGGTTGTTGTGGGTGTGCATACCGCTCACCACACCTGGCATTGCACGTTTGTGAATCC
The DNA here is from genome assembly GCF_056783735.1 of Eptatretus burgeri. Lineage (NCBI taxonomy): Eukaryota > Metazoa > Chordata > Myxini > Myxiniformes > Myxinidae > Eptatretus > Eptatretus burgeri. The sequence continues at coordinate 41,723,302 of NC_140972.1, forward strand.
AGTGGTGCAGAGAACACAAGCAATAGACTACCGAGCAGTGGAGAAATGATGAATCCATCCATCCATTGGGACCATACTCGGTGCAGAGCGTTGTTGCTGCCGAAGCAGTCTCCTTGGCTATTGGGCACAATCCTGGACAGGTCGCCACTCCGACACAGGATACCAGCATGCTGGCACTTATTTGCTGACCTCGAAAGGATTACAGGCAGAGTCAACCCCACCTGGTATTAAACAAACAGCCAATGGGGATTTGAACTCAGGATCCTTGGATCGCAAGCCCACCACCCTAACCATTAAGCCAGCACCAGGCATGTCAGATGAATCATCCTTCGCTATGTCCTCGACAAAAGGATGGGTGCAAGTGTCGTACTAACCTAAATAACTCTTCAGCTCTGAGTGCTTGGTTCCAACAATGAAGGGTTCTGGTGGTTCTGTAATGTTGTGGGGCACATTTTCCTGGCCTGGTTTGGGTGCAGTCATTCCCTTAGAAGGCAAGGTCAATGCCTATCGCTACTTAATTGTGCTGAGTGATCATCTTCACCTCACGTTGCAGCATTTCTTTCCTGCCAGGAGGGTTGTCTTCCAGGATGACCATGCCCCCATCCACAGAGTACGTGTGGTCACCCAGTTTGATGAGCATGACACTGGTATTATTCATGTTATGGCCTTCTCAGTCACCAGATCTGAACCCAATCGAGCATTTACGGGGTATTCTGGAACGATGCTTGAGACAACGTTTTCCACCTCCAGAAAAACAGGTGTCGGTTGATTGACTTTCTCGTGGAAGAATGGTGCTGCATCCCTCCTACAGAATTCCAGATGCTGGTGACACAATGCCCTATTAAGGGACTTTACAACGGTGTATTTCCAGTTGAATTGACTGTATCATGCTGTCTCTCTGGGGAGACCGTTTGCAATAATGGTGTCAAAGATTGTTTGGCATCTTTCACAAGATTAAACCTTTATGTTGGGAACACTGGCCATATGCTAAATTTCATGCACGAGTCAGGCATGGGGTTAACTTCATTACTTCAAAAGGATGGCACTTGAAAAGATTAGAGTTACGCACACTCACCTTTGAGCTGTCGAGCCTGGGTTCAAATCTCGACCCAGCTATAAACTATCACCCTGGTGTTTCGAAGGTAGGGTGACGCATCACTGTGTGTACCGTCCCTTCGATGTTAAACTGAGTGTCCTGTCTATTTTCATTAGTTGGGGAACGTAAAAGATATAACGATGTCCTTTGTGAAGAGTCAGCGAGTTGTTGCCGAAACCCTTTCCAAATTCAAAATTTCTGCTCTAACATAAAGGGGGGGGGGGGCACTGCATCAGTAGCACAGCCACACAATCAGCAATCATGCAATCTAGTGGCCATGTGCTCCATATTAAAAAATATAATTGCTTCTTAAAGACATAAGATTGGTAATTGTCCAATAGAAGGTCACATGAGATGGAATGTCACTTTAATGGCATGTCACTTGCAAGAATGTCTGCTCGGACTAAGGTCAAAGTCACAACAACCAGTTTCTTCCAATCAGGCATGGGGTTAACTGCAACTGGATGGTCGTGAGATAATCATAGGAAATCGTTGAAAGTTGCCTTGGCTATGAAGCACCAGGCCACACCAAAGGACTGGCCGTCATGGGTTCTACCACAAAATGCCGAGCAATGATTGGTCTCTTTGGTGCGTGTCAAAAGTACAGCTGAGGATCTCAGTCACTTCTGCAACAAGAAGGCTTTAGTTTTAGAAATATAGTTTTCATAAGCTGTGGAGGTGATCATATAAAAAGCAGGTTTTCCTGCCATTGCTGAATCAGCGCATCCTGACGTTGTTCAGTCCAGAAGTTCACCATTTGGTTTGGGGAGGTGGTGTGAGGCAGTGCTGCTCGCTGATTATCTCACCAGGAACACGTTCGTTCCGTCCCATCTTGACAGTGTTCACATGAATGGATGAATATCAATTATAACCGACCAAGATTGAACGTGTTCAATCGGTTTGATGTAACTCAACGTGACACAACGCAATATCATTTTGCATCCACACCAATCAATTTTCTATGACAAAAACATCCAGTTGCATCATGTTCGAAGAAGTCATTTTGTGTGGCTTAGGCCTGTTGCTGAAAGTATTGAGATATCTGGAAGGCTCTCCATTGGATGGATAATTTTTCTCAAGTACTACTTTAGGGCAAAATGGTTAACGTATTGTTGTATTGTCCTCAGTGGTGCAGATTAGATTCCCTTGGCTACTCAGAAACTTGGCACAGAGAGGAGATGGCCACAATTGAGTCTATTTGCCCATAGAAATGGCCTATGTCATGTCATTAACTACCATTAGGTTATGGAATTTCCTTCACCACTACCTTTGATAATTCCAGTTCCATTCCCTTCGTGTGCAGCCTTTTTTGGCTGCTGGTTGCATTATTGGTTAAGGGGCGCAGCTATGCCGCTGATGCAGTGCCCCAATTACCAGTAAACTGGTACTCATTTCACTAACCTCAGAAGGATGACAGGCTGAGTCAACCCCCTGATGTTAATTCAGCAGAAAAACAGGGCAAAAACTCAGGACCCTTGGATCCCAAGCCACCCCCCTAACCGCTAACCGCTAACCCAACACCAGGCTTGATAATTCCAGTAGTCAGCCATAATACCTTGTATATGGCAATAATAAAAGTTTGCTTCAATGCATGCCACCAATCAAGTAGTTGTTGTTTGGAAATCATCTGGATTCTAGAGGTATCGGAATTTGTAATTAAGTTGGAGCCATCCTTCATTTGCAAGAACAGTAAAGGGGTTTTGAAAGGAATTTGATACTAAACAAGAAGCATTAAAAAAAAGTTACATCATGAGGCATTTCTTATCACAAGCTGTTAACGTGCCTTTTGAGGATGAATTTGATATGCTGAATTTTAATTTGCTTGTTGCCAAGCTCCATTTTGCATCATCTGCACACAAAATGGCAAATCCAATATGGCCACCATAAAGACACTATTTTTGCCATTTATTCGATACAGACATTGTGTACACAAGGTATATAATAACAAAGGAATATTCATTGTTATTGTCACATAAATGTACTGTCACTGGAAAACACTGATTGTCAATGCAGCACATTATATTAAAGCAAACAGCAGGGGCAAATATCATGGAATATTACAATCGGTCGACTGCCAGTAACATTTCAAAATATGACCAATTCATCAATTTTGTAATATTTGTGTGAGATTACAATAATCCTATGTTTGAACCAAAATATTACAGCATATAACCAAAATTATTCCAAATTCAAATTGGATAAATACATGCATTTAAATTATACATCCTGCATGCATCGTTGCACCAATGTGTTGAGTGCATCGTATAAATATGCTTGGTTTTGGATGATGGGTATATCTCCCATATTCGTTATTGGTGGGTCAATACTAATTAGGGATTGGTTAAATACTGTCCATCCGACCTTGACAACATTCTTTTGATGCAATATTTAAAATGCCTGATCGACTGCAAACCCACTCTGGACCAAATCTTTATCCAATCCAGTTTCTTTGAACCACTTTACATTGACTGTTCTGAGAAATACTGGAAGGTTGCGTATCCGTACACCTAAAGGATACAACCATTCCATGGAATCTGGTACTTTAAGGACACGTTTGGTGGATGGTTGTATGGTGTCAAGTGCTGATTCATTGCCTAGGCTTCGTTGCCAGGCAGTTATCTGAGTTACATGGAAAATGTTTTCCATGATCATATCGTGACTTCTACCGAGAGTTTGATCATAAATATCGATGTTGTCCAAGGAGAAGAAATGCACAAATCTACTATGGACAAGATTTTCTGAAATAACAGTTCCCTTTTCATGATCCATGGATTGGATAGTGTGTTCAGCCAGACTAGTGCCAATTTGTAAAATCTGTTCATAACTTACAACATGACCTGCTTTCTGAAACAACTTGGCCTGGACAAGATCATTGTATCATGTTTATTGATGCAGAGTGCATCTGAGATGTATGTGTTTGGGTGTTCTCTTCTTCCCTCCACTAATACCATTGACTATATGTCCTGGGCGGTGCTCAATACTTTTTGTCTTGCTCCAACCTTGTCATCTTCGGCTTCTTCTTCTAAGACTTTTTGCCCTCCATATATGACACAGCACCATTTACAAACGATCAAGAACACAAGCTAAGGCAGATTCTTCACTGATAGTAAGACCAGGGTGACCTGGATGAGCAACGGGGTCACCAAGGATTTTCAAGCCAACATGAATCGGTGAAAGAAAAACGTCTTCTTCAGGCTCGTACATCGACATTGTGAGCATGTCATCCTCAACGGCGTCTTTGTATGGATGGATATGAGTTGGAGCACAATTCACAAATTTACAGGGCATCAGTAACATTTGTCTCTCATACAAACTTGTCTAAAACAAAAAAAAGGCATTTTTGCAGCCATTTTTCCCTGCTGAGCAGGGGTTAGTTTTTTGCGGGCTCCATGCAATCGTGGTTCCCTTCTTGAGGCAATGTTTTATGGCCGGAATACAAACTTGTCTCCGATGTCTTAATAAATTGAACCATACACTCTAACTTTGACTGAAGTTGCTCTTTGAAAGATGCATGGTGACTCATAAAGAACCAAGGTATTTCATTAACAGAATCAATGCACAAAGTCACATATCACTCCCACACATCATTCAACTGAATTACATGGCCTTTCTCTGCAGCATATACAAATTTGTTGCATAGCCAAATCATTGCCAGCCCATTATCTTTACTGGCATATTTGACTGTTCCAGTTGATCGCTTGAATGCCGTGAAACACGAGAGGTGATACTTTGCTTCAGCGGCTATGAGGTCTGGCACAGCAGCCAAGTGCAGTGCAATTGTGTGATCATATGGGGCTGCTTCTAGAATTTGATGGCTCATTGGAAATGTCATAATGTATGATGAATATCATCCTTGAGTTTGATCTGTTGACAGAAAATGCAAGAACTCCAGTCCATGAGCTTCACATGACTTATTGGTGTGCTACTACATGCTGCAGCTGAATCTGGTGTCGAGGCACAGGAGGCTGCTGTGTTTTCTCGATGAGACTGCGACGTTTCTAAACGATCAATTTTGTTTTTGTTTGTGTACTCGCTATAGCAACTTCTATGTCAGTACAGGTTCAGTTCATTACTTTGACTAAATATATCCTCTCGTCTCTCTATCATGTGTCGTTTTTAGCTTATCTGGAATTTCAATTCCAGATAAAGTATTGTTACCACTGTGAAAATTCACAGAACACCATAAAGGTTCCTTAGTTCAGTTAGATCGATAAGTCTGTGTTCAGTTAGATTTCCCCACCGTTGTTTAATGGGAATTATTCGTGTTAACCGGGCTGTGACCCTTTGAGATAGTGTTTTTCTTTCTCTATCATTATTTTGGACCGACAGAGCACGCAACGACCCTTTTTGCCGCGTTGAAAACCATCCGAGAATGTCAAACAAAGGCACCAAGGAAAGAACTGCGATTACGCGCGGGTTTTCCCGCCTTTTTTCTCCGAGGCTGGTGTGACGAGAAGGGCGAGGTGGCTCGCTCGTGATTGGTGGATACGAGGAGTGAGGCGGTTGGAGTTGAGAAACGCCCCTTTTCGAGAAGCTTCTCAAAGGAAGGTGGAGCTGAGAACGGGGCGGAGCAATGGGCGGAGCCCCGCGCTATAAAGGGTGGCTCACGCGAGGCTCACACGCTCTTCTTGGTTCATGCTCGCCCCTGTGTCACGGTGGTCCAGTTCTTCTTCTTCTTCCCCACTTGGTTCCTGCGCTTGTGGTCCTGTGAGCGGCATGTTGGTGGGAGACGCGGACGGAAGGCGCAGCAGTGCCGGCTGCGTGGTGGACCTGTGCGTCCGGACGAGGAGCGCCGGAGAGGGCTTGCGGGCCACGTGGGAGGCCCGGAACCAGGCGCGACCACGCTGACGGTCGTGGGAGCGGGACGTCGCGACTCGCCGACCACCGAGGTGGGCAGGTAACCTGCCACGGTCTCGCAGGACCTGTTCGGTCCTCCAGGTCCTGCGTTATAAAGGTCCACGGACCCTTTCTGCCACCCTCGTCTTTGGGGGTGGCCATTTCTTGCTTTTGAACGAATGTTGGTGGCGCTGTGTCCTGTGAAGTAGACCTGCCTAAGTGACTGTGAATGTACATTATTGCTCGTAGTCGGTGGTATTGCTTTTGTTTCTTGCTGTACATTGCATGACTGCCTTGCTTGTGATGTGTGTGTAAATCATAAATGTTCTTGCTTGTGAAATGTATCCCGTTCGTTGCGTCTTCTATTCGCCATTGAAAATGCCATCTTGCATCGCGGAATAATTAGTTGGGTTTTAAACACCCGGTAAGGAGAATCGGATCCGTCGAGGTCGGCGATAATACCCGCTCGGTTATTGCTGTAGAATGGAACAAACCGCTTAAGTGGTTTGTGTCCCAAGCCGACCTGCGGCGAGGTACGGCCCCTCGGTAGGTTACCCGCGCGAGTACTTAGGTATTTCGATATTCGGCGAGTGACCCTATTTCGTGCGGGTAGAATGCGGACTGAGCTGTGGTGAGGTTAAACTCCCACCCGTGACTGGTTTCTGGCGATAATTCCAGGAGGGTCACGACTGAATTGTCCGACCGGTGGGTGACGCGGTTGCGATTAGAGGTACGTGGCCGATCGCACGCCGGCGGGCGTGAATTCGTAACAGTATCATCACCACGCACCATCCGTCCGTCCGTCTCCTATTTCAACTTCTCCGGCTAAACAGCTGGGCTGATCCAGCTGAAGTTTGGCAGCAATGTTCTGCTTCTGACTGCAAAGCTCGTTCCGGTCACGTGACCAGAAATGTGTCAAAATGGCCATCATGTAAATTCCTTCAAAAATCTTCTTCTCCAGACCCACCAGTCAGAATGCTACCAAATTTGTGGTACAACATTAGGTGACCAAAAGTGTGTCAAAATTGCTGACTTGGTAAATTTTGGGGAAAATCATGTAAATTTCTTTTTAAAAGTCTTCTTCTCCAGACCCATCAGTCAGAATGATACCAAATTTGAGTTACAACATTAGGCCAGGGTTGGGATATTAAATTGTGTAGGTCATGCAGATCACCTGACAGAAAGTCAAAATGGTGGATTTCAGATACTTTTGGGATAAATCACGTAAATTCCTTCAAAAAATCTTCTTCTCCACACCCACCAGTCAGAATGCTACCAAATTTGGGTTACAACATTAGACCAGGGCCCAGATAAGCTTCAGGTGCAGTGGTCCTATTCTTCTTTTTTATTGTCTTTCAGTCGTTTCCTTCCTTCGTGTTTCCTCCTACATTTTAATTGAGATTAAACCCTTTTCAACTCAATCTCAAAGGCTATCATTTGGTTTGTTGCCCTCCTGACAAAAAATAAAGCCATCTAAATCCACCTCACGTGGCCTTTTCAATGTCAACAGCGGCTCCATCATTACTGATTCTGAAAAATAAAACAACATTAATTTAATTAAAATCTGTATATTTGCTTGCAGCAACAACTTCATACAACGGGGCTTGATACACAAATATTTAGAAGGCAATGTGGCTTCAATCAATGATTTTCTGACCTGACTTTTAATTCCACATGCATGGCCACATGTACAGACCACATAGCCACCTGGTGGCCAATAGACACACCTTTGCACAATGTTTGTTAAACAGGTGATGCTTATTAGAATGACCAGCACAACTTCCAAAAGTCATATTCATCCCATCATAATGATGAAAATATCAAATTTGTCAGTCATGCCTTTTTGGTGGCCATATTGGATTTGCCATTTTGTGTGCTTATGATGCAAAATCGAGTTTAGCAACAAGCAGATTCGAATTTGGCAAATCAATTTCACCCTAGAAAGGCATGTTGACAGCTTGTACTACTAAATGCCTTTTACTCCTTGGATAATGTACTTGTCCAATTTCTCGTCTTGTCAATATGTACTGTACCTCGGTATCAACTCGGCATAAAAATGGGATGCATAGAGATGGTCAAAGATAGCTGAGTGTGTGTGTGTGTGTGTTTTGTTCTTCATTCTACCCTCCTCCCCTCCCTCACATCCCCCATTCTCGTTTGTTAATTCTATTTTTAACATTCATCCAAGGCTGATGGTGAAGCTCTGACCTCAACCACAGGCAGGTTAAAGACAGCAGACTTCAGTGGACTTGTTTTTTTGTTTGTTGTTTAACAGGATCTAAAGCTCATAGTGGAGCTGCTACACACATCTCATACACATGGATGTAAAAAATACATGAAAAACAACACAGGACTGTTAGATAAGCCAAACACAGCCACTGAGCTTTGGGGAAGTCCCGTCACTTCTCTGGGCAGTCTGGACACCGGCGAAGTCACAACATTGATGCTGCATTTATCACCACACTCAGCAGAGCATTTCCTCCTCCCCATGGATGCCAACTTATGGGGATTGTCTGTGCTCTTATTCTTTTAAATGTTGAACATCAAGCAAGGAAGCAGCACTTATCATTTAAAAATTATTTGGTATGATTTAGCTGGGGTTTGAACTGCTGACTCCCTGAATGAATAACAAATATCAGTAGACCCTTGATAAATATATGCAGTGTTTCAGATTTTTACCTGGATTCCACATCTTGAAATGTTGGTTCAGATGGGAATTCTGAGTTGACTCACCCAAAGAATGTACAGCTGACTCCATCTTCATCCACATATTGTGATTTGCAGCTATGAGTAAAAGTTCTGCTCACCTGTCTTCAGCCTTAGATAAGTCTTCAATTCAAACATGGAGTTGCTTTCATCAACCAAAGGTTTCTGCATGGTTTGTTTTTTTTAACATGTTTTCTTTTTTTATTTGCATCCAGGGGAAGATGGTCTTTTGATTGCTCCGGTGACTATGCAAAACAAGTTCTCTGGCTATGCTGGAGATCCTGAAAACACAAAGAAGAAACTTCTTTGTGATGTTTTAAAAAAAGGCGATTTGTACTTAAACTCAGGGGACTTGTTGATGCAAGATGAAGAAAATTTTCTTTACTTCGTTGATCGCATTGGAGACACTTTCAGGTAAATCACAAAGCCGAATCAGCCATTTTTGCTTTCCTGTATGCAGCACATGGGGGAGCTGGTGAAATGGCTTTTGAAACATGGAGTTGCTTTCACCAAATTAAAAACATAGACAGGGTTGGCAGGATAGCCTCGATGTAGGCACACTCTCCTCTGAGCTTTTTAGCTTTGGTTTTAATCTCAGCTCAGCTATAAAGTGTCATTTGGTGCTTCGCAGGCAAGGCAATAAATCGGTGTGTGCCGTCTCTCAAATGGAAGTTAAACTGGGCAGCCCGAGTGCCGGAATTTGTTGGTGTATGATATAGGTCCCACGGTGCCCTTCACAAAAAGTAGGCGAGCAATCGTCCGCACCCTGAGCAAATTACAAATTCCTGCCCTAACCTACAGGGGGCATGACATTAGTAGCACAGCCACACCCTCCTTCGGCCGAGGTCACATTTGCCACGGCGGCCATGGGGTCTCCAAAATCTACGGCCATTAGCAATTATACGGCGGCCGCAGTATTTCCACGGTCACACAATGTAGCAGTCACATATGTTTTTATTTTTCGTGGAGCTGCACGGCGTATTTATAAATTGTGGAGACCAAAAACATGGGGTTGCCGTACGGTCTTTGATTTGATGTCGCACGGTGACCTTAGGGCGTTCCGGCGGCGGCCATATAATTTTCAGGGTGCCCGCAAGGCGACCGCCGAGGGGCCCTAAGGCGAACGTGCGGCCAGACGGACGGTAACGAATGGGGTAATTATTATTATTTTTTTTTACCAGTTTTTTTTTCGGCTTGTCGAATTGCTACGGCGAACGTAGAGATGAAAAAAGTTATAACTCCGCGTTATAATTCCACGGCGACCTCACGGCCTGTAAAATATAGCCATACGGCGTAGGGCCACCCTGAGGCCACCGCAGAAACTCTGCGGCCGCCACACGTTTCTGTCAATTCAGAGGGCGTACGGCCGCCGTATCCTCGCCATAGAGCAAATGTGACTTTGGCCTTAGGTCTTTGAAATTGTGGAGACCGAAAACGTGGGGTTGCCGTACTGTCTTTGATTTGATGTCGCACGGTGACCTAAAGGGGGCCCTGCGGCGGCCATAGAATTTTCAAGGCAGACGCAAGGTGGCCTCAAGGTGCCCGCAAGGCGACCGCAGGGGCCCTATGGCAAACGTGCGGCCAGACGGACGGTAACGAATGGGTTAATTAATTTATTTATTTTTTACCAGTTTTTTTTTTTTTTGGATTGTCGAATTGCTACGGCGAACGTAGAAATGAAAAAAGTTGTAACTCCGCGTTATAATTCCACGGCGACCTCACGACCTGTAAAATATAGCCAAATGGCGTAGGGCCACCCTGAGGCCACCGCAGAAACTCTGCGGCCGCCACACGTTTGTCAGTTCAGAGAGCGTACGGTCGCTGTATCCTCGCCATAGACCAAATGTGACTTAGGCCTTAGCAAATGATGCAACCTATAGCCACAAACTGCATGTGAGGAAGGAAGAAGAAGAATAACAAGAAGAATAAAATATCTGTGATCTTCAAGGGACCGGGAGAGGCTTAATCTTGGCAATCACCCGTGACTTACCCTTGGCCCGTGAACCAATGATGGCCATTTTTTTGGACCACCATATGACATTGACCTTCAACCTTTTTGGATAAAGTAAATTAAGAAAATATGTCCCCATCTTCAGTCTATCGAAAAAACTCATGAAAATCCGAGGAAAATTATTCAAGTTATGATAAAAAAGGTGATTTTTGATAATTAGGTCATCCAAAAATCGTTGTTTCAGTACATGGAACAAATATCAGGTGCAGAACATCAGTACAGATCCACTTTTATGTTGCAAGAACACCTTTTGAACGCCAAGAAGTCTTTGAGATACGGCATTGGTAAAATTGAGTGATGCCAAAAAAAAAAAACACTTTTTTTTCAGACTGCCATTTGACTTTGACCTTAAACTTGGAGGGGTATGATGTAAATTAAGTGTAATGTGCCTTGCTCATGGCTATCTAAAATGGGCAACTTTGTTCCGATCAGACAAACCTTAGTTGAGTTATGCTGAAAAACGTTAAAATGTCTTTAATTGGATCATGATCTCAAAAAATGAGGTCAAGGCAAAAAAAATTTTTTTAATCTCATCCCCGCATACTATTTGTTGTATTATTTAGGCATATTTTCCTTCCGAAAGTCCCAGCCAGATTCAAGATACAGCTTGGAATTTGTCAGAAAAAGGAGAAAAACGTAAATAGTGGTTTAGTACACCTAGTGGTGTAAGACCTTGTTCTTTAATCCGGAGGAGTACGATGTAAATTACAATCAAATGCAGCTTGCTCTCGGCTATCTAGAGAGGGCAATTTTGTTCCGATCGGACAAACATTAGTCGAGTTATGGTGAAAATGTTTTGTTTATAATTAGGTCATGACCTTAAAATAGTTGAACCCCACAAACTTTCTATTCATATTATTGATGCCAAATTTCATTCCATAAGTCCAGGCTGGCTCCGAGATAAGAGATAGAGATATAGTTTGGAAATTTGGAGTGTTGAGAGTGCAAGAAGATGAAAATAAAATAAATCTAAATGGTGGTTTACTACTCCAGGGGGTCGAAGAAACTCTGTGGTACCATAAAAAATTGGGGACACTAATTGTAGAAACAAACCCTACATCAGCAATGAGCCTTCCCCTATACTCGAGAGGAGGCTGAAAGAAACTCACGGTGTTTTTCAGCTTCATGAATGAATCATGCATGTATGAAATGCACTTCAGTACCGGGATGCAATTCAAACAAAAATGTACATTTTATTTTGATTTGGGCAGAAGAATGATATTTTTTTGATGGTGTCCCTAACTATTTAAACATTGTCACTACGAATGAATGTTAAAAAAAAAGTTTTTTATTTTGTTGGTTTGCTTATTGACATGCAGAATTATTTTATTCCTTTCCACTTTGACTTTATTGCTTTTTCCATGTTTTGTTAGTGGCCCAAATAAATCTGCCTCTAGCATTTATTCTCAGAAATTATTTGAAAATGTTTTTATGGTTTAATGTTGCATTATTTTTTTTATTTTTTACTTTGCAAATGTAAATTGGAAATTTACAATGATTACGCAAAGTAATTCACAAATATTGAAATTTTACTTTTGCTTTTAACTTAATTTGGTATGAAGTCATACAATAACTTCAATCCCAGCATGTTCCTTTTAAACAAGTTTGGCATACAGTTTCCATAATTGCTTTTATTCACTGCCGAACCGTAATGATCTCATGATGCTTTGGCATAAGTATGTTGGTGTGTACTACGTGACTGTCTTTCGGGTCAGGAATCACACTCGTATTCATGCCATCTACACTTGGCAAGAGACAGCCAGAGTGGTTTTGCGACTAGTAACTACAGCCAATCGCATCATCCTTCAACGAGATTGAATTCCCTTTCCTTGGGTGAAGTACTTCATTCAAAAGCCAAGTGTATATCTGAACATCAACTGATCTGAAAGCACTGAATGTTGTCAGCCACTGATCACAAAAGTTTTCTATTGCTTTGATAGGCTTTGGCACGTAATGATTTTGACACGTTGTTGTGCCCAGGTGGAAGGGTGAAAACGTGGCCACGACTGAGGTTGGAGAGACCATTGAAGCTTTGGATTTTATCCAGGAGGCGAATGTATATGGAGTGAACGTGCCAGGTGAAGACAATTGTGTTGAGAGTGATTAATGGCTTGTATTACCCTGCAAACAATGGTAACTCTCTACACTCTGACATGGAGGAAGTGCCATTTTTAGCACAAAATATACCCAAATTGACTACATTTTAGGCTTCACGTGTACTGTATTATTGTCTTACCCACAAGTGATTTTTTTTTTTTTGTATGCTTGATCAAGGCTTGTGGAAGAGCTTGAGCAGAATAGAAGGGAACAAAGTGGAAAGGGAAAAACACCAACAGTGGAGTAGAAGTAAGAGTGATATCAAGGGTATGGGGAGAACGACATGTAGGGGTGAACAAGATGCACACTAGCTGAATAAAACAGCAAAAATTGAAAGGGGAGAGTGGGGATGAAACAGAAAAGGAACAAATGAACGAACAACTAACATATGAAAAGACATGAGAGAGTGGAGAGGGTGGTTAGTGGGGGTGGGGGTGGGGGTGGGGGGTCACAATATCCTGGAAAAATGGAGTTTGTGAATTTTAAACATAACCACAAAATGTATGCATTTTTTTAACTGTCAAAGTTATCCACACACTAAGCAATTGTCTTCGTGACTGTTTGAGGTTTGTTTTTAGTTTGGTTCATTTTTAGCTCAACATTTTCTGTGTGACGATTCAAATCTATCAGTGTGGAATTTCATCTAACAAGGTGGAACTCACTCACTCACTCACTCACTCACTCACTGATATTAAAGATCGGTACCTTCCGGGTGACGTAGAAAGATGAAATTTTGTTTACCGATGGACATCGAAGCCGATACACCAGAAAAAAATCACAGAACCGTGGGAAAGCAACCGTAAATGAAAATATAAATAAATGAAAAAAAATGCAGGTGAACGACCCGATGTAATGGGGAAGCACAGTTTGAATGCGTAAACAATGCGTAAGCACACCCCACTCGTGTGTGTGTGTGTGTGTGTATATGTATATATATATATATATATATATATATATATATATATATATATATATATATATATATATATATATATATATATATATATATATATATATATATATATATATATATATATATATATATATATATATATATATATATATATATATATATGGTCCAAAAAAGTCGAAAAAAAATAGAATGTTGCTCCACAAGCTTAAAATTATTCTAATATGATCCAATAACGCACATAAATTTGTTTAGCTTGATCGGAGGTGATTTAGAGGTCGCTCCATATGACTGATTTTAGTCTCATGACTTGAATAAATTAGGGTATGGTCAGGTACGATTACGGGTACTTCTGGATGTCCGAGGTGGAAATTGAGTGCATTTTCGAACTCTATGGGGTCGATTTACTCTAATAAATGACTACACCGACATTGAATTCACTACCATTTCGAAAATATGACCTAAAACAAGATTTATCATTCCTGAAGTTGAGTACCTAATCCTACTCATTTCGATATTTTCAAATCTGTAATTAATTTGTCGTCCATATAAATATTTCTTAGAGTAAATCGACCCCACTGATTTTGGAAATGCAGTCCATTTTCACCTAGGAAGTTCAGAAGTGTACGAATTCGCATCTCACCATACCCTAATTTAATATAATAATAACTAAATAAATAACTACCATATTTTTCGTGAATCATTGAATCTAAAACACTGGATGTTGGGCCAGCTCGAAATAAGTTCAGGCGGGAGTGGAGACAGCAATAGAGGCGGAAATGATAGTGGTATTTGGTAAATGAGACGAAATATTCTAATAGTTTGTAATTCCATTGATTGAAAAATTATTGTATGGTGAGATGCGAATCCGTGCACTTCTGAACTTCCTAGGTGAAAATGGACTGCATTTTCGAACTCAGTGGGGGCGATTTACTCTAAAATGTTTATACGGCTGACAAATTAATTATAGATTAGAAAATATCGAAATGAGTTGGATTAGTTACTCAACTCCAGGAATGATAAATCTTGTTTTTGGTCATATTTTCGAAATGGTAGTGAATTCAACGTCGTTGCAGTCATTTCTTAGAGTAAATCGCCCAATAGAGTTTGAAAATGCACTCCATTTCCACCTCGGACATCCAGAAGTACCCGTAATCGTACCTGACCATACCCTAATTTAACCAACTCATGAAACTAAAAGTCGTCATATGGAGCGACCTCTCAATCACCTCCAATCAACTGAAATTTTTAATGCGCGTTATTGAATCATAGTGGAATGATTTAAGGCTTGTGGAGACTTCTGAATTTAATTTATTTATTTTTTTTGCTGTTTTTGGACCACCCTAATATATATATATATATATATATATATATATATATATATATATATATATATATATATATATATATATATATATATATATCTTCTTCTTCTTTCGGCTGGTCCCGTTCGGGGTCGCCACAGCAGATCATCCGTATGATCCGCATAGTTATTTGGCACATGTTTTACGCCGGATGCCCTTCCTGACGCAACCCTGGTCGCCTCTTACGACACAGGGATATGGTACACCTATTTTAACCGGGATATACACCAGCCCAGTACACTGGTACTCATTTCGCCGACCTCAGAAGGATGACAGGCTGAGTGAACCCCCTGGTGTATTAATTCAGTGGCTCAACGGGGATTGAACTCAGGACCTTTTGGATCCCAAGCCGCTGCCCTAACCACTGCGCCAACACCAGGCATATATATACATATATATATATATATATATATATATATATATATATATATATATATATATATATATATATATATATATATATATATATATATATATATATATATATATATATATCTCTAAAATGTTTATACGGCTGACAAATTAATTATAGATTAGAAAATATCGAAATGAGTTGGATTAGTTACTCAACTCCAGGAATGATAAATCTTGTTTTCGGTCATATTTTCGAAATGGTAGTGAATTCAACGTCGTTGCAGTTTCTTAGAGTAAATCGACCTCGGATTTCCACCTCGGACATCCAGAAGTACCCGTAATCGTACCTGACCATACCCTAATTTAACCAACTCATGAAACTAAAAGTCGTCATATGGAGCGACCTCGCAATCACCTCCAATCAACTGAAAAAAATTTTATGCGCGTTATTGAATCATAGTGGAATAATTTAAGGCTTGTGGAGACGTCTGAATTTAATTATATATATATATATATATATATATATATATATATATATATATATATATATATATATATATGTGTATATATGTGTATATATATGTATATATACACACACACACACACACACACATACATATATATATATCTATATATATATATATATATATATATATATATATATATATATATATATATATATATATATGTATGTTCTTCTTTAAAGCCATGCTGGTGACATTTAGCCTGACAAAAGATGACAAGATTGGTGAATGCAATGATGTATAGATACATGCTCTTGGAAGGGATATGCAGTCTCAAATAAAACCTCATCCTGTAATTCAGGTAAAGCATTGGTGTCTTGTTGAATATGATCAGATCTTCTTTGCTGGTGAAGTAGTGGCAATAGAAGGAGAAGAATACAAAGTGTCAGTGATGGTTTCAGTTAGCAACAAGTGGAATTGGCCAAAACCACATTTTTCTGTATTTTACAGTAAAGAACAACTCGTCCAAAATCTGAATAAAGCAACACCTGCCAGCAATAAATAGCCAGGGCCACTTCACTTTCTCAGACATCCTGCCTGGTCACTGAACAATTGTTATAATTGGTCAGCTTGGTGCATCTGAGATTATGAATAACTGCATTTTATGCCTGTCACAGAACTGTGGGATCTATGGACATATTTAGAGGAATGCTTACAAATATCAATCCTGTCCATGGACAAGAGTTGATGTGAAAATAAATGCAGTCGTTACAACTGAGCGTGAATGAACAGTGCTGTGTATTGTTCATAAACATAAATAAATGTATGAGAAATATGCTAAATAATACACCATAGTAGTTCAGGGGTTTTGAAATTTAAACTGTTTATGGCAATTTAATGAATGTTGCTTTGTCTCTCTATAGTACCCATTTGTTCATTGAATACTCTGTAAAAATGTTTTCTTAAAAAAAAAAACACGTTTAATTTATGGTTTTCAGCTGGGAAAGTCTGTGGTATGAAGTATTAATAGAGTAATCATTGGTAATTTAGTCTTAAAATTAGCTTAATAACAAAAGTAAACCAAAGAATACTGAAAGGAATGCATCAAGAGGCAAAAAAAAGAAATAAGTTATGTTTAACAGATGGAGTTGCATTGTAACGTGAGTAACGGTAACATGAGTCACACACCCTTTGATACATATACTGTATGTGTTCCCGAGCTAACATATTGCAAGTTTATAACTTATTCTTCTAATGATGTTTTGTTGAAGATATCAGTTTAAAAATACATGATAATTTTGTGGTGTGATGACAAGGTTGAGGAGAATTTATGAATAAGTTGAAGGTAAAATATCCATGTCCTTTTTCGTAACGTGAGGCTAAGGACAGTGACAGAAAAGAAAATTAATATTTTACTTTGTTATCTGTATGATCATTGATCATATCGACTATGGCCAAAGCCTGTCATCTAGAAAGAATGTCCAGGTTTAAATCATAGCTTATACAGAAAGGAGACCTTACTAAGAAAAATTAAAATGAAATGGCTAAAAATGTAATGTGAGTAACGCTGGAATTGCCCAAAACAAGTTATGCTATGTTTTGTTCAGTGATGGTACAAATTTGTTTCCGTCTTCTACTGGATTTGTCCAACACAGTGCGTGTTTTATAGCAACTGTTTTAATTTCTTGAAGCATACTCCAGCTTTTATTCTGTGATGTTTTCTCTTCAGGTCATGAGGGTAAAGCAGGAATGGCGAGTATCGTGTTAAAACCCAAATCACAATTGGATTGCAGAAAGCTGTATGAACACGTTGTCGTCTTCTTGCCAACGTACGCTCGGCCATTGTTTATTCGCGTTCAGGTAAATAAATGTTTATTTGATTTTATATACCGATACTTGTATATGTTCCTGAGAGTGGTTGGGGAAAGTGGAGGAGAGGAGGAAGTCTTGTCTTGATATGTGTATACTCTCCTTATGTGAAAGAGGGAGGGGGTTGTTTTTTATTATTGTTTTTTTTTCTTTGGTATAGAGTCAAGGCTCATGGAAGAACTAGAACATTGAATGGATTAGGATATTCAATAGAACAAAAGGAACACCAGAGAGAGAGAGAGAGAGAGAGAGAGAGAGGGAAACACCAACAGAAGGGCAGAGAACTAAAATAGAGGAAGACATTGGCAAATAATGGGTGTGGGGAGGAATGAGGGGTAGGGGAGGATGCATAGGGTAGACAAGATGGATACAGAAACAAACTCTCAGGAAGGAAAACTGGAAACTTGGAAGGTGGGCAGGTTAACAGGGGTAGAAAAGATTATGGTTTGGATGGGGGATTATCTGAGATGGTGGTGAACAACTGTCTTGAAGACCTGGAAAGGAGAATGAGATTGAAGAAGATATGGAAGTTGGTTCCAAAGGTGGTACAAAGAGGAACAAATGATTGGAGGTGAGCAGTGGTCCTGGATTTTGGGAGTTTCACCAGAAGGTGGTTGATGGAGATGTTGGGAGAGGAGGGGTATTGATGCTGTGAAAGGACATGAGGGGGATTCGATTGTTGTGAGCAAACAACCTCTGAAAACTGGACTTCTCAAGATTCCTAAATTGGACAAATGAAGATGAAGATCATGGGATGGGAGGTAAGAATTTTTGTTGAAGACATTGAGAAAGGTGGTGCTGTAGGTACAGGAGGAGGATTGGTGGACGATTAATGGACAGTTTTATAGAAGAAGAATAGATTGTGGTGAAGAACACATAGAGTAGAGTACTTCTGATGGAGAAATAAGGAAAATGAAGCATTTAAAAATGTTTTTAAATGAAGAAGTATTTACATTCAATGAAGATTCAGTTGTGAGATATTGAGAAAAGGGAGAAATAAAGAATGGAGTGGAGGAGGTACAGGCAGAAGGAAATTTAAGTAGAATGAGATTGTTGTGGAGTGAAAAATATGCCTGGTGTTGGCTTAATGGTTAAGGTAGTGGGCTTGGGATCCTAGGGTCCTGAGTTCAAATCCTGTTCAGCTGTTGAATTAACACCAGGTGGGGTTGACTCTGCCTGTCATCCTTCCGAGGTCGGCAAAATGAGTGCCAGCATGCTGGTATACTGTCGGAGTGGCGACCCGTCCAGGATTGTTCCCAATAGCCAAGGAGACTGCTTCGGCGGCACCAACGCTCTGCACAGAGTATGGTCCTAATGGATGGATGGATGATGGAGTGAAAAATGGATTTTTGTTTGTTTGGTTTTATGTTTTTTGAAAGCAAGGAGGGGAAATCTGATAATGATGAGGAAGTAGAAAGTACAGTATTTGGGGAAAAAGAAGCAAAATTAGGAAAACAGCAACAAAAGGGACGAATATTTTTCATGGTGGTTATCCAAGGAGTAGGCCTTGAACAACAGGAAAGTAAATTTGACAAATACAACACAACAAGTTACCATTTAACATGGAAAATTGGACGAGAACACAAACAGCATCACAGGGAAAAAACATTTCAGAGAAACATGACATATCCTGTTTGGAAAACTTGCTTTAATGAGGTGGAAGCAGTAGATGCAGATGCAGCAAATGAGTTGGGATCTCTTTCATGATTATTCTGAGAACAAAGTGAAACAACATCCGGAACATGTTTTTGTTATATTTCGCTTCTGTAGGCTGATTTGATTATTACTGCGGTGACACACAGGAATAACCATTGTATGTAAACACAAAAATATTGGATACAATTACAACAAGTCTGAAGACGACAATGGTTCACGAGCGGTATTTGACGATGTAGATTGTTTCAGAAATCAAGGATGAGACAATGTGATTAGGTTTGACCAAGTTATAAAAATGATCAACATGATGTGCTACGAGTGACAGGTTATTAGCTGCAAAATGTCGAAAACCCGGTTTCGTTCAACAACTTTCAAAATTTGACCTTTGCATAACCTTTAAAGGTCACAAAACAATGTGTGGACATTAAAATAAGGAAACGGGATATGTGCTATAGCTTATTGGAGTTAGTTCGTCGAAGAAGGTCGAAAACCCGGTTCGATTCCCACAACTTTGAAAATTTTACCTTTGTGAACTTTAAGGTCAAAGGTCAAGGATTATGACCTTTGGTGCAAAACTTCCTCTGGAACATTCCAGGAACAATATAACGTCATATAGGCTATATGGCATTTCGCACTCCTCGGATTATCCATACTTTGATGAAATCAGCGTAAAAACGAACTTGAAGGGGGCGCCACGGGCAAGGTGTTCGAGTTAGAGCAAAATGGTTTCAAGACTTTAGGTGGGGAATGACCTCAAGATTATGCATAAAAAATATTGGCATCCGAGCTCTCAAAGTTTGGGCGGTCGTATGATTTTTATGTCAAAATTCGCAATTTTCTAAGTTGGTGACCTTGACCTTGGGACGGAAATGAAAAATCGAGCTCCGTGGGGCTATGCAGGTGCCATTGGGCTAAGCAAATACTGAAACCCCTGCCAGATTTGACAAACCCCCTCGGAGGAGATGGATTTAATGTCAAAATTTGCAATTTTCTAAGTTTGTGACCTTGTGACCTTGACCATGGGATGAAAATGAAAAATCGAGCTCCGTGGGCTATGCAGGTGCTATTGAACTAACCAAATACCGAACCCCCTGTGAGATTCGACAAACCCCCTCGGAGAAGATGTAAATTGAAATCGGCTACCCCCTAAAAACACGTTTTTTTTGGGCGTGGCTCCGCCCATAATGGGCTCACCACGCCCATTCTCAGGAAAACACAACGAGATCATGATATAAACCTCCACCAAAATTTTATCAGGATCGGATCAAAACCCACAGAGCTATGCTCGAGACAGACAGACAGACAGACAGACACAGACGGACAGACAGACACACACCAATAATGAATATCGTGGTCACATGTTTTCGTGGAAAAAAAATTTTTCATGAAAATTTTTTTCGTGAACCAATAGAAGGTTTAGCACAGGAATGTACAGGACAAGGAACATGTTACTAAACTGTGCTCATGTACTGTGCTCTGTACAGATCATCGATTCTGTTGATGCAGTTTCTTGGCTGGGGTTAAAATCCTGGACTAGTGGCCACTCCGACACATGATAATCGACTGAGGGTACAGGAATTTGTAATTTGTTCAGGGTGCTGGAAATAACTCACCGACTCTCTGCGAATGACACCATGGGATCTTTAACATCCACCAAGTAATGCGAGCAGATGGGACGCCCAGTTTAATGTCCATGCAAGAGACGGCACAAACATTGATGATTCACCCAACCTGTTAAACTTGTAGCTGGGATGAGATTCCAACCCAGGCTTGACAACTCAGAGGTGAGTGTGCACACCCATAGGCTATTCTGCCATCCCTATGAAAAAGTCTGTATAGTAATGCAAACAAGGTGTGAGTATCTCTAAGGTTTTCTGCATTATCCCTCAAAATAATCCCTCGAGTCCAATTCTGCAACTGCACTGGACGGCATCAGCTCACATGTCCTCTGAATTTGCTCTGCGGCTCTTCCACATCCTCTTTTGCTATTTTTTACCCTATCATTTGCTCGAGGTCGTCATCTTCCATCTGCACTGGAAAGTCAGCCAACATCACCGCATTACAGAAACAAGGTGCGCAAACAGTTCTTCTTAACGACAGATCCATCAGCTTACTTCCAATCATCAGCAAGGTCATGGAATACAATCCAGAACAATGCCTTGGGCCACTCTAACCTTGACAGAGAGAGGAGATGAAAGGATCAGGTTGAGAGCACACTTACCATGCTTGTAGCATTTGCCAGCGAATGCCACATGAGGTCAAACTGAATAATCAGCTCCACGACTTTTGTCAGCCAAGATCAAATCAGCTGCTCTTGCTCAGAGCTGTTGAGCAACAGCAGCCATGTTGGAAAGATGCTGATAACTGATATGGCTATTGACCTCTTGCCACACACTATCTGCTGGTTCAGCGTTTTCCTTGATTTGCCATGCGTAAAACGGAAATAAACTTCCCAGACTGCAGTGCCTGATAACATCCTCACGATGCAAAGAGTGCAAGTCAAAGCTCCGTCCAGATTCACAATAACACAACTCTTCAAACAAGATTTTGAGCATCCGTTCTGAGTCTGGGAATTCAGTAGTTCGAGCCTTGGACGAGTAATTCCAAAGACTAAAAATGATATGTGCTATTTCGTTGCTCAGTTTTAAAAAACAGATTAAAGCATGGGCAAACAACCAGAGGTTGGCAACCATTACGTGGGCAAAATGGGCTTTGCAGTCTCCTCTTGTGTTGAAGTTCTTTATGAGGGAATGTATATCAATGTGTTATGCAGGTTTTGTTTACAGTGGCTATGAAGCATGAATTAGTGATTGACAGCTTTACCTCTAAAACTTTGAGCAAATGCATTATTACTTGCAAAAGCGAAGATTTTTCAGGTATATTGGTTAGTCGATTTTGTTATTCTGTGTGTTTGTCTGTTTGTTGCCTACAAGTTACAATTTTAAACCGATCTTCACAAAACTTCACCACATGGTAGAGTTTGTCATAAAGAAGAAGCCTATTGTTTTTGAGGTCAAAAGGTCAACATGTTAGGTGAGATTCCTACAATCCTCAATTTTCATGCGATTGACTTGAAATTTGAAGAGGATTTATATTTCAGCTCATTGAATTCAAGTAGACAATTATTTAGGAGGTCAAATTTGTTTGATGGATTTTGCAAGTATCGTGCTCTGCACGACGTTGTCTTCTCGTTTTATTTTATTTGTTGACTTGCATTGTGTTCCATGGTCATGATGATGATTTCAATGGTTATACTAGCCACTTTATCCTGATTTATAATCGAAATAATCCTTAACCACAGTTTGGAGATGTGGCTTGTGGAAATGCTCACCAGGAATTGGTGATTACAACAATGTAAGCGTTGCCAACTTATTGGCTTTTTCAATGTGACAAATATGTACATGATGTTCTGATATCTATCTTGTTTGTTTTTTTCTTGCTAGTGGGGAACAGGGATTGGCAGGATAGCAAAGAGGTATGCACACTCACTTCTGAGCTATCTAGCATCGGTTTGAAAACCGACCCAGCTATAAACTTTCGCACCAGTGTTTCACAGGTAAGGTGGGTGATTCATCAATGTGTATGCGCCATCCCTCGGATGGACGTTACGCTGTGCATGCCATTTACCAGCAGTATTTGGGGGGACACTAAATGTCCCACAGTGTCCTTCACAAAGAATAGGCGAGCCATCGCCGGGACCCTGACTAAATTCCAAATTGCTGCTTTGACTGCTGGTAATGCAATGGCAATAACCATTACCATGTCAAGAAACCACTTCTGCAGCAACAACCATCTCTAAAAGAGTATGGTATATCTCATGATCATCAGTGGGAAAACAGCATTCTTGCAGCATGGTCTTATCCCAGCATAAGAGAAGTCATGGGAGAAAAGTATATGAATGAATCATGCTTGGTACAGTCCAGAAGCTAGAGTTTTCTTTATTGTTTTCCAGGACTCGATGGAAGTCACTGGAACACTGAAGCAACAGAAAGTGAAGCTAGTGAAAGAAGGTTTCAACATATCCATCCATCGAAACATTTACTTTTTGGACATTCACAATGCAGTCAAGTCATATGTTCCTCTCACACCCCAACTGTACAAAGACATAACCTGTGGCAGAATTAGACTTTAATAATTTCACCAATTTTCATGGTTCAAAGCTTTCCCATCATTAGGTTAGAATCAAAATATGTTCCAATCATCGACGATGACACTGTTGCAAATGACTTTACACGGTTGATGGTTAGATTCCAGGTTACAGTGATATCATTACGAGGCTGACATCTTGATCCACAAAGCAAAATGTAAACCTTCCTGACAGACAGTGACTGACTGAAACAGTTTTGCTTTGAATTTGTGTAAGTTGATGAGCTGTTGAATTTAATTTGTATATGGTGTTTATGTAGCCCAGGATTGATGGGCCGAGTGGCCTCTTCCTGCGTCAAAGTTCCGTTGTATGGTGGTTGAATTTTAAATTTTTATTCATCCAAGATCGTAATCAACCTGTAATTTTAAATTCTCATTGCACACAGATGAAGATCTTCAATATTACCTTTGTATGTTTTATTAAATCAACTGAGAAGAGGAAAGAGGTTTCTTCTTGGTTACGACACGAGGGGAAGAGAGAGGGAAGCATCGATGGTGCCCAAAATTCCCCTGTGGAGGAGGTTTGATTGGTGATTTGGGGGGGGGGGGGGGAGGAGAGGGTAAGAGTTGTATCGCATCTCCTGGGTTCAGCAGCTGTATGTGTTTGTTCTCTGGTCAAGCCCAGTGTTGGCTCATGGATTTGTCTGCAAGTGTTTGTATTTGATTGATGTTGCAGATCCTCCATGAACCTTAGACCCTGTAAAAAAAAAAAAAACTAATAACTTGAGAGTTCATGGAACACCTTATCCCATGCAGTTTTGAGAAAAGGACATTTGAAGCATCTTTTTCAACTCTTGCTTTGTGTTTCTGAGCACAATCTAGATTGGCTTTGTTCATCAACTTTGAATAACAGGCATGATGGTAACCATACTAAGCCGATGGGTCAAACAGAACAATCCCGAACTGAACCTTCACCTTCTGCCAACTCTTCTCAGAGTAGCTGACAATTTTGGAACGATCTTCGAAGAAAAGATGCACGAAACAAACCGATCTTTTCGATGAAGTTAGCTTGGTGGTTGCATTGTTAGATGCCACCATTTTGTCTGCATCTCGCTGTTACTCCAATCTTCAGAGTAGGTGGCAAATTTGATTGGTCAAAATGCCTTAAAATTTTGGCCAAGTACTGCTAAACTCAAGGTTTTTGTCAGTGCAAACAAGGTAATTTTGGTTCTACAGTTCAAATATATAATTAAATTGAAATGAAATACAACTTTTAAGGGTTGTGGAAGAAGAAAAAACAAAACCATCGAATCAGAATTTCCTTATTTAACATGTTACATTAGTTATTCGTGCTGTAGTTTTTTTCCGTTTATGACATCCCTAAAAACAATACGTTTCCTGTTTGGAATGATTTTCCAGTTTCTTTTTCTGCTTGTTTGGAATGATTTTTGTTTAAGACAGACTGAAGCAATTCGT
This sequence comes from Eptatretus burgeri, assembly GCF_056783735.1. NCBI lineage: Eukaryota > Metazoa > Chordata > Myxini > Myxiniformes > Myxinidae > Eptatretus > Eptatretus burgeri. Next base: position 41,748,227 of record NC_140972.1, read on the forward strand.
TTACCAATTGCGTGGAGTGAATTATTTGTGTGTTGGCGTGCTCAGGATGAGATGCCACACAAATTTGCCAAATTCAGAGCCAAAGTACGACTAAACTGTCGGTTAGTGTTCTGATTCACATTCCGATTTGTGTTCTACAGTGTTCGTAATATATAATTTAATTGAAATTAAGTAGTTTGTCGATCATAGAAATAGACTGATAGACTGACAGAGTGAACAAATTGCTTAATGCTATGCGTGTGGTTAAATACATTTCCTCAAATACCTTTTCAAAAACCCAATTCACACTATTCGTTTATCACAACTTGTTTATTTTATCTTCATCAGAAACTCCCACTTTTATTGGGGTCGTTAAACCTGGTCTTTCACAAAATAATGTAAGTTTCAGATTCACCTCTGGCAAGGGAGCTGTGAATAATGGCATACTATTTTCAAAAGATAGAGTGAGATTTTTTATTATTCTTCTTTCAGATCGAAGGAAGTGCAAGTTGCATAAAATACTCTTGGGCTGAAGACTTAAATTCAAATTCGAAAAAAAAAGGAAATGTTTGTTGTCGTTTTCATGTCTGTGTCAGAGTTGCGACCTGAATCGATCTCGCTGTCTCTCTGTGTGTCTGCCTCTCTGTGTCTGTGTCTTTTCCCGTAAGTTCCAGGATTGTATTCCGAGCCAGAGAAACTGCTTTGGTAGCAACGACGCTCTGTATGATGTGTGATACATGATCGATCGAGTTCACATGTAGTAATGACCTGTTCAGGAGGGGTGGGGGGGGGCACCCAGTGCATGCCTGCCCAAACCCATCCCCTCCCATCAAAAACGATCTTTTTTTCTAAACATGTATTAAAGGTGTATATCACCAAAGATGTGGTCTCGGAATGTGGAATCACCTGGTATTCCTCAGACCTTCAAACCACAGCTGATGTTGACCATAGCATTTAACATGGAACTGATTTGTACCAACCAGTTTGTTCCTATGGTGGATACTTCATGATTAACGAAAATTCCAGAAGCTTTTGTTATTGGAGATGCTTCTCACCATTCATAAACCAAGAAGTGGTGTGGCATCTTAAATATCAGATAATCCAGAGTCCCGAATGATTCTGTTTGAATTCAGCACTCAGTGTGTTTTCAAGACTCGAGAACATGCTTTCTGATCGTGGGAAATTCTCCTGGGTATGCAATAGGAATCACACATGTTCGAGAAGAAAGCTTTGTTCGAGATGATGAAAGCAAATGTTTGGCGTTTTCTATGGTGATTAGTATGTCACAAATATGATGTTGCAGATTATTTTACTCCAAATCTGGCTCGAAAGAAAACGAAAGTGGCACGATTGACTTTAGAGTTGTTGGAAGCATGACTAGCAGTAACATCTCGAAGGATGTCGAGCTACAAGACAAGACAATCCCCAAACCATGCATATCAACCTGCAGCTGGGAGATGCTGGGAACAGTTTGTGTTCGCTGAAGCCAGCACGCAATTATTGCTCATCTTTTCAAGGTCAAAGAAAAGAGAACGATTTGGACTGTTTTTTTTTTTTTAATGAGATTTCACCCAGCATAAAGTCAAAGTTCACTTAAGATGGGAGCTAAAGAAAACAGATGCAAAAGATTTTTGGCAACATCATAAACAATTAGTCAGGAGATGGTCACATTTTGATCTGCAGATGAATATGGAAAGCTTTGAGGTTAGGTTAAAAAAAAAAAAATACCCCACTGTGGGTCAATCACCTTGTGGTGAAGACGGAGGAGTGCCTGTACATTCACATGGGTGTCATTCCACATGGTCACATGTTGGTCTTCTGCACAATGTACAGTATAATGGATGGTTTGTGACAAATTGTTAACCCAAAAGCAGTGGAGAGAGAGCGGTGAGCAGTGTTGCTAATTCCAACATTCTGTTGGGAGAAATAAGCACCGTTTCCGATTGAGCATTATCTCAAAATCTATTGAGTGAAGGTATTCGTCTCTGATAATCCTGAAAACTTATGCTGTGTCGGATGACCAGCCAAATCTGTATCTGGGCTGCAGGGAACTCTGATTACTTCAACGCGGCAAATAATATCGTCCCCGATGAAATCAAAACCTGCTCTGGAACAATGGCAGCCAGTGGTAGGTGTGTCAGGAATCGAGTCATCAAATATTTCAATGGAATCATCCACCTACTACTCCCAGAGTGAACCGAGTGTAATACTCATTTAATTGATATTGAAAACTAATAAGGGAAAAACCATTGACCACGTGACCGCCTTGAAAGAGTTTGCAATGAATTTTGATTTTATTTAAATATTGTTATTAATTGAAATCAGTATTTCTCATAGTTATAGTTTTTGCCACATTTTTATGAAATCCTTCTTCGATATAGTTGATCCAAATAGACATACTGGTTTATCTTTTTAACCAACTCAGACTATACTTACAATTATGGGAACAATGGAATAAAATCAATGTATAAGAAAGGCAATGAAAACAGCTTATTTTTAATTCACAATTTCTTTGTGGTGGTGGGGTGGTCGTATGGCAACTTAGCTGCCGGGGTAGCTCTTATTTCTTGAAGCGCGACTATGTCGCTGATGCAGTGCCCCTCTACCAGTACACACACTGGAACTGGTACTCATTTTGCGGACCTCAGAAGGATGACAGGCTCAGTGCGTAGCCTGGTGTTGGCTCAGTGGTTTGGGTGGCGACTTGGGATCCCAGGGTCCTGAGTTCAAGCCCCATCGGCCGCTGAATTAATGCACTGGGGGGTTGACTCAGCCTGTCATCTCTCACTCTCACTCTCTCACACTCACACTCTCAGTCTCAGTCCCCCTCTATTTCCACCCCTCTCCCTCTCTCTATTTCACTGCTCTTTCTCTCTCTCCACCCCACCCCCCCCCTGCTGCCGGAACTGTTCCGGACTCATGGTTTCGTGTTGAATAAAAAAAAACTGCTTCCCTTTGGGGTCACATGTCCGAATTAGATTCGGCGTGAACTGAGTGCTACAAATGTCACGGAGCTACAAATGTGTCAACAAATATGCATTGGCAGGCCTTTACCAGATAGATAGCAAGGGCTTTTCAAATGCTCCTTCCTGGTTTTACATCGAACTCAGCGGTTAAAAATTAAATGTTGCTGTTTGGGCATGTTTTATCGCCCTTCCCTTAACCTCCCCGCATGCTGCCTTCCCTTCCCAGCCACCTTCCGTTCCCCGCCCCTCACACTGCCTTTCCTTCCTCTCACAGTCTGCCCTTCCCCTCTCCTCACACGGCCTTCCCTGCCCACCGCATTCTTTCCCTTCTGCTGCCTTACCTTCCCTTGCCCTTACCCTACATTCCCTTCCCACCATGTCCCCTCATGCTTCCCACCTCCCAAATCCCCTCCCCACTTCGTCCCCCCTCCTCACTCCCACCACCCTCCCAGAATGTATCGCAACGTGTGTGAGGCGTCACTTTCCCCACCCCCCCTCTCCTCATACTTCCCCCATTCCTCACTCTTCCTAACTCCCCCATCCCTCCTCTCTCCCCTCCCTCATCCCTCCTCTCTCCCCTCCCTCCCACTTCATATTCCTGTCAGCAATGCGACTGCAAGTATTTAAGACGAGCAAATACAACCTGTCACTTGGCTGATGGGGAGGGAGGTATTAAGGAGGGGGGTTGAGAGATAGGAGGGAGGGGAAGCTCGGAAGGGGAAGGAGAGGGGGGAGGTGGGGATAGCTATGCCTCACCAAACGTTGCTATATCCTGGGAGGGAGGGATGTGAGGAGGGGATGAGAGAGAAAGTGACAAGAGTGAGAAGAGATCGGAAGAGAGAAAAGAAGAGAGAAATGTGAGGTGTGGAGGTGGGCTTTGTAAAGAGAATGATAGGTTATGCATAATCACTGAACACGCACACAAAAACAAACTCATGTCAGAACAGCTGTACATACAATGACACAACAGAGTTTATAATGTAATCCACTGGCACATCTGCAAAAACTTTGATATCCCAGTTCCAGAAAATGTATGGGAACATGAACCAAAAGTAATCACTGAAAACATGCAAGTACCACTCATGTACGACCTCAAGATCCTATCGAGTGTGAACATCGAAAACGAAGTGTTGTGTCCAGATATCATATCTGGGTACAAAAAAAAGAGGAGGCATTGCTGATTGAGTTGTTAATCGCAGTGATTTTGGACTTAACTATGCAGAAATCAAGAAAATGACCAAATACCAAGACCTCAAGAATGAAGTGAGAAGATCCTGGATCCCATAACGACGTGCCATCCCATAATCTTTCCAGAACTACTTTACAGGTGCGATAAAAACCATCCCTGGGAATATTATTACAAACGAACTTCAGTTGGAAGCTCTCCGGGGCTCAGCGACGATGCTGAAGAGAGCCCTCGGTACTAAACTGTGAGAACAGAAAACTTCATAACTTGGTCCATGAATCATGACCCCTTACTGAAATGAAGGGGGATACTTTGAGCCTCACCTGGGAGGACTTCATTCAACATTCTAAAACCCACATATGGGAGATATCAATCAATCACACATACACACACACTTTTATTAGTATAGATAACCAAAAATCTGTCTGGGGGAAGTGAAGCCTCAGTTGACCCATGTTAGAATGGCTTATTATGTACTTTGAATGTGAATTTCGCCATGAGCAAGCCGATTAATTATATGGAGGACTGTGACTACGTCTATTAATTACATATGATTGGAACGTTCCTTTTTGGATCCCTTTGGGCTTCGACCATTTAGTAGCACTTTCAACTCCTTTGACTTTTAGACCCCTTAAGACCTTTTACACCATTTATATCCCTTGACCCTTTAGACTTTAGACCCTTAACACCCTTTAAGACCCTCTAATGTCGAAACCTTTTAACCCCTTTATACCTCCGGACCCCTTTAGACCCTGGCGTATATAACAGACCCATACTACAATGGAAACATACTTTTAGACCTTTAGACTGCTTTAAAAACACAACACAAATATATATATAATAGGATCTTCTTGCAATAGACATACTGAATTGATAAAAAATTGACTAAAAATACTTTTTTCTTTTTTTTAGCAATTAATGTGCAAACTCCACCCAACAGAAGGGTGGGTACTCTGCCAGCATTAAATAACTGAAAATTAACGGCTTCATCCTGGTGCTCAGAGACACGTCCTTTCTCTGATATCACACCTTGTGACGTGATGAAAAATCACCCAAACAACTACAACAAGGGAGGGAGGTAGTTTGATGGCAACAACAAACCAATAATTTTTTATCAACTTCGGAAAACGGATTTAATTAATTCAGTTGAATATGCTGTATCAAACTATCCATCTGTAACTGACTGTTTCAAATTATCCATTGAAGGAAAAATGGAGTTTTCACCAAAGGATAAAATGAATGTTCACCTGTTTACGAGAATGATTTTGTGAGATGTTTGGCATTTTCAAAGCATTGAAACTATAGTAATACTGCACTTGAAATGTCCTTGCAACATGTATAATTCCACTTTGCTGCTTGGTTAGAGTGCAGAATTATACAACCAATCACCACCACCATCACACCCCAAAAAATAATCTTGGTCAATATTATAAAAGCTCAGACCAATTCTTTTTATTGTTTTCAACCTAATTTGGTCCAATTAAATCATTCAACTATAAATCATTAGCATTATTTTATAACACAAATGTATGGCCAAGAAAATGAAGCATTAAAAAGAAGCTTACTTACAAAGTTACAATGATTCATAAAAAAGAAGAAGCCGATTCACACTTTAACAAGAGCTTTGGCAAGTCATTGTATGTATTTAAAACTTTATATAAAGCGTCAGGGCAAACAGGGCAATTGACCGAGCACAACTTTCAGAATTTAAACTTGCGGCTGTAAAGCGTCGACATGGAAATCCACCAGAAATGTCTTCAGGCCTTCAATTTGCTTGACATTCAAAATGACAGCTTTAAATGAAAACCAAGACAGCATTTCATAGTTATAAAATAAAAATGCAAAGCATATTCATATAGCTTGGACTGGTTGGTGCTGATATATTGAGATGACATGATGACAACCAAATAGACTAAAGAGGGGACACGTTCCTTCACACTTGAGTACAATCATACATTTCTATCAACTGTTACCCACTTACCTCATATCTCAAGTGCAATAACATGTACAAAAAGGAAATTGCAATCTCAAACTGGAGTCCTGACTACACGCTGTGTTCGTTATTTGAATTTCCCTGCAGTCATTACTTTTTCTCAACTCTCATTTATTTGGAATTTTGAGCACAAACAGCAAAACTAGCAGTGCAAGTAGTCAAGGCATGTTTGCATTACACATTGTTGTTTCACAATTTGATGAAATACCCCTTTCACAAGAGGTTTCAGAAGTGGGAGACTGTTCAATTTTTTAAAGAATGGCAGCAATTCGCAAAGTAGGTGAAGTTAATAACACTAAAAAGCCAAAATGGATAGGAAATGTCTTGGTTGAGTTCTGTGCAAAAATACCAACAAAATGCAATGGCGTAACATTCACCATTCCAATTGAAAGATAAGGCATCAACATTCACATCGATACACTCCACCTCCAAATGATGCAACCTCCGAAACACATTTACGAACGCCCGTAAAATAACTGGATGTCATAAATCTCCAACCATTCCTAAGCAATATCCCTTGGAGAGTGAGACGGAAAGTGGCTAAACTGGTGAACGACAAGGTGACGACTTTAGATCTAGAATGGCTATGCCCTGTGCAGTATTCGGTTTTGGTATACGATTAACTTCCAGGTGCGAAGCACCAGAGGCAAAAAAAAAGACTCCAAAGGTGATCATCGTCACTCGTCAACAAATCCTGGCGAAGATTTATTATCGTTTTCCCCCTTCAATGGGGATATGTTCCTCCACAGAGGAAAGTTATAAAAGCGTGAAAGCTTGCATAACACCTTCCTTTAGTTCTGTAGTGTTGCAGAACGTGACCCAGGGAATAACAGTAGGATCTTTGTTTTGGTTTTTGAGTGGATACATCAAAGCAAGCGCTGTAATGAATGATTTCATATGCCTTACAAGCACATTTCTACACATTTCTGGTGCCCAGCCCATTAATAAACAAGAGTCTGGCAGAGCGTGTTCTCTGCTGGGCTCCAGCTAAACCCTGTTGGCTCCATGAGACGTCAGGCACGTTGGTTCCAGGGCAGTGATGCAGACCACCCAAGGAGTCCGCAAGGAAAAGTTTAAAAAGAAAAGAAAAGATGAATGAGGGAAAGAGTCGAGGACGGAGGAACCTCCGTAACACTAGTCCTGGTCTTCTGTGGCCTCTGTTGCCATGGTGACATTGCCATCTTCAACTACAAGATACATTGTTGTGGCTCTGCCATCACTTCCACCGTCTTTTTCGACTCCATCCACCGTGTCGCCTTCAGCGACTTGCACAGTCATGACTGCACCATCAGCGTCTGTGGCTACTTTTTCACTGAGGCTAGCCATTGCCTCAAGACGCACTCTATAGGCCTCTGCCTCCTGCTCTTTTTGCACAAGTTGCTTATGGAACTCCTGGGCTCGTCGATTTGCCTCTGCAAGTTGCTTTTGCAACAGCTCTTTCTCTTCCCCGAGTTGGCTCGTTTCCTCAACGGCATCGGCTTCTTTTGCTGGGACTTTCACATCCGCTTCCTCCCGTCTCATTTTTTTTATTTCTTCCGCTTCGGCTCTTTCATCCTGAATCAGCACGGTCTCCACCTAGTGCCCAGCAAACATACAGAAGACCCGCATTATTAACAGACCACATCATGGCAAACCACTGATATGGCAGATTACAATGATCTTTGGCATTGAAACAATGTTTAAAGAAAAATAAGCATTCAAACACAGGCAAGTGTCAATATACATATTACATGTGCAAAAATGTTATTGTCAACCACCCTCCTCCACACTTTTGATCTAAAAACAGCACATGTATGCTGTCACCCCTTCCTTCCCCCTTCTAACTGAGATGGTAACTATGAGAAGCCTACGTTATGGGAGATTAATCAATATGTAAAAAAATAAATAAAGCAATGTCACCCGCAGGGTGACCCGTATCTTGCCAAAAGGTGACCACGTGTGACTTCTTTAAGGTCACACTGAGGTGAACAGAGCTGCTATCCACCAGGAGCGACTTATTGAGGAATATTTGCCTACGAGAGATTCCGATGAGAATCGTTCTAGAGTAACCATGAAAAATATGCGTTTGCCTCATAACGTCACCAAATGACGTCATAATGTCTGAAGCTTGACATATCTAGAAAGCACTCATCGAGGTGTTCGATTTGAGGTACTACACGATATGGTTCCTAAAACTTGAAAATTTGACCTTGGGGTCAAATATGTTTGACCTTAGACGCTAACCATGAAGGTCAAGGCCAATCGCCACCAAAAATTAATCAGCTGAGCGCCAGACCATGAACTATATTCCCATGAAGTTTGAAGACGATCCGATCAAAATTACTCAAAAAATAAGGGTTTCGTCGACTCCCCTGATTTGTGACAAAGTGACCTTGACCTTTGACCTTGACCTTCAAAATTGTGTGCGCTGAAAGGGACCTCTATAGGCCTCTGATATGCGAAGTTACAAAAATTTCCAATGATAACTGTGCTCTGCAGAGTGATCGATACTTGATTACAGACAAAAAAAAAACAAAAAAAAAAACATACAAGCTGACTAACATATCTTGCAAAAACCTCGTTTTGGCAAGATAATCAGGAATTGTTTAAAAAAAAAACACAGTTCAGGAAAGGTGTGAAAAATCCATCTGATGTGCTCAACCTCCAAACCATGGACAATCAGATTTTTACCCTCACCAGAGGAGAGGGAATTCAATTTGGGTCCATCTGCTTGTCTGTCTCTGTCCATAATGTGCTGAGGTCGGCCACAAACGCCACCTGGTGCAGCCAATATAACACGTTATCTTTTTTCAACTGACTACACATCTATAAAGTAAATACAATTCGAATGTGAGTATGTCTATAAAGTACATACTATTACAATGCGAGCACATCCCTGAAGGATGTGCTATTAAGAATTTGAGTAGGTCCATAAAAGTATGTGTATTAAGAACGAGACCATCCATAAAGTACATACTATTACAATGCGAGCACATCCCTGAAGGATGTACTATTAAGAATTTGAGTAGGTCCATAAAAGTATGTGTATTAAGAACGAGACCATCCATAAAGTACATACTATTACAATGCGAGCACATCCCTGAAGGATGTACTATTAAGAATTTGAGTAGGTCCATAAAAGTATGTGTATTAAGAACGAGACCATCCATAAAGTACATACTATTACAATGCGAGCACATCCCTGAAGGATGTTCTATTAAGAATTTGAGTAGGTCCATAAAAGTATGTGTATTAAGAACGAGACCATCTATACTATTCGTACAAGTACATACAAGTACATACTATTCGAACAGCATACGTCTCAAAAGCATGGAACGTAAGTACGTCTATAAAATACATACGATTGGAATGTGAATCTATACAATAAAGCTGAAAAGGTTGGTTTGTCTGCTGTATCAGCATAAACCTACGTTGTCAATCCATCTTATACACACCACACAAACACCCCACCACACAACAATAAAAGAAACAGTGCTGGAAATTCACAAAATACACCACACAAACATCTATTCAGGTTTATTGCAATACACAACGACAATGTACTTTATTCATCATTCGTACATACCTGGCAAGATGAAGGTAACAAAAAAACAGGTTGGTAGGAATCAAAACCTTGTTGTTTATATATTTATTTATTAGACGTGATCGGAAGTGATACTGCATTTGGAATCCCGAAGCCTTCGGTGAGAGAAAGATCTTGACGTCACACAGCCAATTGACTCGAAGGAAACAATGCATATCGGCTCCAGGTCCCTCCATGGGTGTGTGTGTTCCATTATCAATGAGCTTGGAGGGTGCTTGCCAAGTGGCTTAAGCACTCAAGAAAGCACTCCAATGAAACGCTGCCTGCTTGGTAACTGAACAGATCCTGGGTGTGTTCCATTATCAATAAGCGTCAAATGGAATGCTTGCTTGAGTGCTTAAGCCAAATAGACAATAAAAAGACACTGGGGACATTTCAATGACATCTTGTCTGTACCTGTTTTTGGTGAGGATGATAAGGTCATGGAGAGATTCATTTACCTTGGCAGTGATATTCATGTCTCTGCTGGCTGTGAGCCAGAAGTCAATAGTCTGGGTCGAGCCTGGGGAATCATGGATTCACTAGATCATGGGGTGTGACACTGCGGGTAGCTGTGCAGGTGGACGAAAGTCTGAGTCTTCAGGTCCTTTGTGCTTCCAGTCTTGCTCTACGGATGTGAGACTTGGACTCTGCCCAGGGATCTGAGACTGAGACTTAATTCCTTTGGTACCAGGTCTCTTCGGAGAATCCTTGGCTATCGCTGGTCGGACTTTGTGTCCAACGAGTGGTTGCTGAGAAATAACTCAAATGAGATTTGTTACCTGCATTTGTGAGCATCAGCTGTGGCTGTATGGATATGTGGCTCGTTTTCCTGATGCTGATCCTGCTCACCAGATTCTCTCAGTGAGGGAGGCTCTTGAGTGGAGGAGGCCAATGGCCGTCCATGTGCCTCGTGGTTGTAACATGTTGATCGGCATCTCAAGGAGATGGGGATGGCCAAGCATCTGCTTAGGGAATGGCCAGACAGAGGCCCCTGGAGTAGTGGCAGAAAGTAGACGCAGCGACGTGCTGCTCCGGCACATGCTCCCAAACCTGACCTGACCTGACGGTTTGTCCTATGTTGACCGCAAAAATAGTTGGTGGTTGAATTCAGTGACTTGATATGCAAATCCTCTTCAAATTTCTAGTCAATCGGATGAAAATTGAGGATTTTGGAAAAGTGGCCAATGTTGACCTTTGGCCAAGGTTGACCTCAAAAGAGTGACCGCTATATCACATAGTCATGCAACATGAGGTGAAGTTTAAATTTCCTCCGCTGAACGGTTTTCGATCCACACTCTTAACAATATGCAGACATGTATGATGTACGTACGATGCATGTACGACATACGTACATATGTACGTTACCGATCCCTTTACCCTACTTTTCTTTTCGTGGGCACAGGATAATTCGAGATTTCTCAAGGCATTTCAGATACGTCTCTCAGTTGAAAATCATTTGTATCTCTGATGATGAAGCTGAGTCTCTCAGCCTATCACTTTCACATTGCAGACAGGTCCATGGTCTCTCTGTTCTCTACAATCTTCTTTACTATCTTGCACCCTTTACCCCTTTCCGTACTCTGCACCACCCCCGTCAAAGTTTCTACAAGGAGCAAGCAGTCTGCCAGTAACCCACTTCTGGTAAAACTCCCCAAAATCTAAACTTGCTGCTCATCTTCATTCATTTGTTCCACTTTTCTCTCACCTGTGGAACCAGCTTCCTCAGTCGGTTGAATCTCATTCTTCTCTCCAGGGCTTAAAGAAAGTTGTTCACCACCATTTCAGATCATCGCCCTTTACGACCCTCATTAACCCTCCACAAGCCAAACTCTTTCTCGATTTCCCACCACTCCCACACCCTTCAATTTTTGTGTTCCATTTCTGATTATTTTCCAGTTTTCCCTTCCTGTGATTGAGAGTTTGTGGCTGCATGTTCACCAACTGTGTCATCCCCTTGCTCTCATTCTTCCACACATCCCTTATGCCTCCAAGTCTCCCTCTATTTTGTCCCTATACCCTGTTGGTGTGATTCCCCTGTCCCACCTTCTTTTTGTTCTGTTATGTCCAGGTCCTTTCTGTGTTTCAGCTCCTCCACAAGCCTCGACTCCATATACAAAACAAGTGAAATCCTTCAATACAGCACGTGTGTTGAAGCAAATGAGTACACTTATGTTAAAATATGCAATTTATGCTTTTTCAGTTGAAAAACAATTAAAAATCAGACTTAATATTTGAAATGTAAAAATATTGTTATTATTGTGATAAGCACCTTGATATATAACAGAAGGAATGAAATCGTTCGATACATCGTGGTAGGAGGCCGCAAAAGAATGATGTAAAATAAGAAGAACTTAGCTTTCAGCGATCGGCGCGAAATGCGATGGTGGGTGGAAATGACGTCTTTCGGTCGTTCGTACATGAGAGGGGAGCGTTTCTTGCTTTTTTTCCGTCAAGCAATAAATTAAATGGTTTTCACATATATAACACGTTAGTTTCACAAATTTCCATTGAAATACTCGGGTATTTGCGTCAATTGTCGCCATTTCGGTCTAGGTTACGCACTGCATCTACCGGACGGCCGTCATTGGCTGTCACAGGCACGTGGGGGAGGGGGGGGGACACCGGAGACATGGTAGACAACGGGGACATTTCAAACTCGGTGCAATTGTATACAGCGCACGCGCTGTAAAAAGGTCTCAGAAAGAGATCACCTGAAACATCAGCATTCACAATCGACAACTGACAAAGTAGCCCTTGAGATTCTAAAATTAGTCAACACAGATCAAGCAGGTTAGATCGCTGGTCAAAATGTGGCTTCACCGCTGGAATTATGAACTCACAATGGAATCCATGCAATGGAAGCACAAGGCCTCATGTAATAATTGTGGCAGGCCATCATTGCCAAATGCTGAGGGATGTTTACTAAAGGTGCTCCTCCATTAAGACAGTGCACCTGTGCACAAGGTCCATATAGTGCAGGCCAACGTTCCTGACTGTGGTTTTTATGAGCAGTTGGATCATTTATTTACAGCCTGAACCTGGCCCCCAACGACTATTTTCTTTTTCAACATTTGTAATCCCACCTGTGTGGACCATAAATAATGAAATGACCGAAGCAATGGAAGTGTGGCTTGCGAGGCAAAATGAAAAAAAAAAAATTACATTTCACTGGCAAAATACTTCGAAGGACAAAGAGCAAGTGCATTGAAGTCAAAGAAAATATTTAAATCCAAATCATCTCTATCTAAATTTACACCATTATCCGCTCGATTAACCTCAAGACTTGTGGAAACCCAATATTAATGTTCCACAGGAGTGTCTTTTTCTGGGTTGGCATGTCTTAAACTGTTATGGTTGGGCATGTCTTCACTTTAAACCTCATCTTGCCTAATAAAGATATGTAGTGGTGATAATGAAAAAGAACAGACCGAGTCTTTACGGCATGGCTTACTTCTTCAGGTTTCTTGTCAGATTCCGGACAAGGTCGTTTTGTTGGAGGTTCATCGTCACCAATCTCTACCTCCACCGATGCGTCTGTCACATGACCACTCGGCAATGCCAACACTGCCAAGAAGCACACACCCCAAATTATACCAGCAATAAATCAAGGCAATGCTTTTTCATTACAAGGGAAATTGAACACCAATGTGAGATTGAGGTGGAATATTAACTTTCCAAATTACCAGAATCAAATCCATTTAACAGACTGTAACGAGGTTGGGATGAAAATCTGGATTGAAATGAATCTACATTCTGTTGAACTACATTAAAAAAAACTTAAACTCAAGTTGGAAACAGCATCGTATCATCACTCCACAGCCAAAGGAAAGGCAGAGTACAGAGGAAGAAGTAATTTAGCCCTATGTAATAGCATCATATCTCAATCCCAACATTCATGAAAATTGAGTCTTTACTTACAAGCAAGCTAAAATAATTCAAGTAATTAGCTTAAACTTAATTAAATCAGCCAAATAAAGGTGTATGCAAAAGCATGTTACAGAGAAAGAAAATCATCACTCGCCTTTCCCCATTTTAAAAAAAAATTCTACAAGATCAAGCCCATGTAAGAATGAGGTGATTGGGGGAATGAACCAACAGTGGGGAAATAGTTTGACACAATAAGCAAGTAAATGATCGAACAAGAAAGGAGAATAGAGATGAGGGGAAGAAACATGGTAACCTACTAGTAAGAGGGTTGGGTTAGGCAGGGTAGATGAGAGGGTGGGGGGGGGTAAGACATTGTAGGTAAGGATTGGAGATGGCATGAAATGATGCTTCATAATCTGCTTGAAGCGCTGGAAGGAAGAGTGGGATATAATAACTGCAGGGCAGATGCAAAGACAGGAGACGTTAAGAACAAAAGAGTAGAGGTGTGCAAGCAGCATGAATTTCGAGAGTTTGACCAGGAAGGATTTACTGCAAGAACACACATGTCCCGAAGGAGCTGATGAGGGTCGTAGAGCTGAGAAAGTAGAGGGAGTTGGGCAAGAAGAGAGGCAGGAATAGGCAGACGCACCGGCCTGCCTATAAGGAAAGAGAGGCAGACCTTATACTGTTGCGAATCTGGAAGCCATGAGCACTCAACATACAGGTCCTATAGAACAGTTACATCAGTAAGTATTTGTTTTTAGTTCGGGTCCCCGTCCCGTGTCTAATGGGTAATTAAATGTACATGTGCTGCGAAGTTACTTTGATAGTCAGGGTTTTCCTATTTCTTACATCACCATCATCAACTACAACGCCAGCATCACCCTCACCTTCACCTCGCTCTGGCCGACGCCATGGTGGGCGGAGTTCAAGGAGGAGCTTCGCGGCGGCCCTCGACCAATCAGCGTGCTTCGAGTGAGTTGGCCGCCGCTCAGCCAATCAGACCCCGCGACGGTGAGAAAGGGGTCCGCGTGACGTCACCACACCCCCGGCCAATCAACGGGCTTGTCGCTCGTTTTGGCCAATGACAGGGCGATGAGCGATTCTGCGTGCCAAAACGGTCCAGTGAGGGAGAGCGGGGAGGGCGGAGGCGTCCCCTCCGCCCCTGGAGAAGTGTGAATAAGGTTGCGGCGCGATCAGAAGAGGAGAGATCCTTCCTCCACAAGAACCGCAAGTCAGTTGCGCGCCGTCTCTCTGTCGATGAACGAGCTTTTTAGATAGTTGATGACCATCGAGCAGGCAAGGTGGTGGTCAATCTGACGGGCAGGTTGAACAAGTGTGGAGTTATCAGCCCTCGCTTTGACGTTCAACTCAAAGACTTGGAGAAGTGGCAGGGAAACCTCCTGCCTTCTCGAAAGTTTGGGATACAGAGGAGAGTTTTGGTTGCCGGTACGAGCGCTGAAGGGAGCTCTGGACTCTATCATCGCATCTCGACGCTGGCCTGGTTCACCCGTGTCAGCCGAACTACTCGAGGTGGACAGGTCCATGTGCTTCTGGGTATCTGTGTGTGTGCGTGTGCGTGTGCGTGTGCGTGTGCGTGTGCGTGTGCGTGTGCGTGTGTGTGTGCGTGTGTGTGTGCGTGTGTGTTGGTGGGCCCATTTGGAAGTAGGAATTGTTTAAGTGCTCTTTTCTGTACATACTTGCATCTCCATAGTCAGATAACTCTGCTTCTTGCGTGCTCCCCCCTTTCGCCCATTATAAATAAATACATTTGTTAAATGTATCAGTTCGTTGCTGTGTTTCTTCCATTGGCTTAGCATGGCACGTGTTGGTGAATTATAAAGGCTGTTGCCGCTGTAAATGTGCATTTGGACCGACGGGACTTCGTCAACCATCCGCACGGGTCGGGCACGCTTACGGCTCGACTCGTACGAGTACCGTCGAGGGTGTGAATACTCGGTAACTTGCCACGTGGATCTCCAGGTATTTTGAAGATTGGAAAATAACCCTGTACCACGTGGTGGAATTACTGATGATTCACGGTCCGGTAAGGGACCCGTACCCTTGGAGTTTTCCGAAAGGTACGATCTAGATTCCGGGTGTTCGGTGGAGTCGACCCTACTGCTCCACCTAGTTGTTGTGCTCGCAGCCGATACCCCGGTCTGCAACAAATTGGTGTCAGGAGTGGGATTCGGCCCCTCGGCCTCCATAGAGAAATTCACGGATTTGGATCAGGGGGTATAGGGAGCAACCCCCCCCATGTCCCCCAAATTACGAGCATTTTAAATTATCTTCCCAACACGCGACATGGCAAGCCAAGACGAGCTGAAGTAGGTGGGTAGTGAGGGTAGTGTAGTGGTAGGCGAACCCATGGTCCAGGACACCACCCCCATGCAGGAACTTTCCCCGCGACCAAGCTCAGAGTCCATAAGGGGTGCAGGGGCAGCGTATGACACCCCCCACCCCCTCCATCAAACTTCCCTCGCGACCTTTGGCGGATCCACGCCCGACCGAGGCAAATATGAAGCAGATTGGAGGATGTTTAGGGGTTCCTCAAGTTGGCACAATATTGTTGAAATTTGCCAAACTGTAACTGCCAACTTGCCGTCGAATGTGCATAAAGCAGTACACTTCACAATTAATATGGTTGTTTGATATTTTCATTGGAATTTACATACCTTCCTTTTTCAGATTGTGTCATGGCAACTGCAAGCACCACAAGGAGTTCTTTGTCGGTATGGTTGGTTGGCAAACCTACAGCAGATATTCAATGTGCTGGCTTGCCAACTAACGGAGCAGTTCTGTGCAATTTCTTATACCACCACACGGAGCATGGAA
This sequence comes from Eptatretus burgeri, assembly GCF_056783735.1. Taxonomy (NCBI): domain Eukaryota; kingdom Metazoa; phylum Chordata; class Myxini; order Myxiniformes; family Myxinidae; genus Eptatretus; species Eptatretus burgeri. The sequence goes on from NC_140972.1 coordinate 41,764,621, forward strand.
GTACTATTAAGGAAAGTGCAAAGCGGATCATTGAGACTGTTTTGGCACTTTGGGAAAAGGCCCAGATTCCCATCCAGCGACTCGACAAATGTCAGGAAAGGGTGAAGAAGCTTTACCATCTATATCAAGAGCTGAAAAAGAATCGTCAAAAACCACAGCAGTCATATAGGATGAAAGAAGAGTTTTTCCAAGGAGACCGAGATGAGCTTTTTGACATTGCAGTGCAAATACCCTCTCCATAATGGACAATGAAGAGGACAAGATGTTTTTGAATATGCAGCGTGAAGATCCAAAATGCTGCTCCATGGCTGGGTCTGATAAATCTCTTTTTGCATTGGAGCAACGCAAGCGGACACGTGTACTGAAAGAACAAGCCAAGAAGGAAAAAGCCATGGAGGATGCAAAGATGACATCAACGGTTTCTCTATTGTCTACCACTAAAACTGATGAGGAATCTGGTAGTGAATTACTTCAGGAAACCGGATCAGATGATGATTTTCAGATGCCATCCACATCCACAAAACAGACACCAAAGCGCAGAAAGAAGACAAGTGTAAAAGTGATAACACCTGAGGTTGCTGCTGCAATGGATCGAGTGAAGGTAACTGACCGTGGTGCAACTTTTGTCACAGCTGCAATTGCCCAGTCCCTGGGTCATAACCTTGATGTTATAGCTGTGTCACATAGCACTGTTAGATGTGCCCAATGTATCAACAGGGAGATCTCTGCACTCAAGCACAAAGAACAGTTTTCACCAGATACTCCTTTGCTCCTACACTGGGACTCAAAGTTACTGCCAGACATCTCAAGAAAGAAAGACACTGTTGATCGTGTTGCAATTCTTGTCACTGGTGGTGGAGAAGAAAAATTGTGGGCAGATCCTAAGATTGCTCATGGTACTGGCAAAGAACAAGCAGATGCTTGCATTAAGGTGCTCAATGACTGGAAACTTACTGAGAAGGTGACACCACTGCATCCAATACTGGCCTACATAAAGGAGCATGTCACATCATTGAGGAAGCACTTGGCAGAGACATGGTTTGAATTGCATGTCATCATCACATCTTGGAGATAGTCCTCTCATCAGTATTCACTGCATCCATGGGAAGCACAGATGGGCCGAAAGTTGGACTTTTCAAGCGCTTTCAAGCTCATTGGCAAAGTGTCAACCAGAGTGAATTTGTTCTACCCGAGGAAGAGCTCTTTGATGGCCTAAATAACCTGCGTGAAGAGGAAAAAGACTTTTACAAGACTGCAATTAGCCATGCTCAACCTCGTGAGGATTATCGTGAACTGCTTCAGTGAGCACTTGTTTTTGTTGGTGGCCCTAGCTTCTATGTTCCGAGCTTTCGTGCCCCAGGAGCACTCCACAATGCCCGCTGGATGGCAAAGGCCATATATTCACTGAAGATGATAGATATTGTTTCGGAACCAATTTAAGCTGACTTCACGACAACTCAAAGGCTTGATGTCAGTGTCCCTCTTTGTTGCAGTTATTTATGCCAAGTTCTGGCATGAAGCATCCAATGCCGAAAGGGCACCACGTAATGATATGATCTTCCTTTCCCAGCTGCAGGCACCTGGAACTAAACAATCTTCAGGAACTGTTTCAGAAATTCAAAGAGAAGAACCCTGGCTTGACAGTTGGATTCGCGAAGTTTGGCATGCTCCGTCCCTCGGAGTGTGTCCTGGCCAGTTCAAGCGGTACACACAGTGTGTGTGTATGTACGATACATCAAAATGTGAAACTCATGATGTTTGGTTCCAAAATGCCACAGATAGCCAAACTTCCTAGCTATCATCATGTGATAGCAAGCATAGTTTGTAACCCAGCACAACCGGCATGTTATTTCAGAACTTGTGAAAGTTGCCCATCACTTGAAGACTTCAAAACCGAGCTACTTTGTGCTTATGAACTAGAGGATATTGATGAAATTCAGTTTAAACGGTGCACATCCACCGACAGATCTGAACTGAGCTCCATGGTCCTGCCTTTGGAAGAATTCATTAATCAATTCTGTGAATGCGCGGTGAAATTAGTGAGACACGACTTCATTGCCAAGGCCCAATCTCAGTTTCTGAAAAATAAGAAAGACTAAATCGGTGTAGGAGAATTTGTCATTATTGGAGACTTCTCAGATAACTATTCGTTTGTCGTACAGGATGCGGCCCAAGGATTCCATTGGAACTGCTCTCAAGCGACAATTCACCCCTGGGTTTGCTATTTCAAATCGGACGATGGCAAATTAAACCACGATTCGTTCACGATTATATCAGAATGCAATACTCACGACGTTGTCTCAGTCCACCTCTTCCAAAGAATGCTCATTGAACACTTGAAATCTAGCTTTGGAAATGTAAAATAACTACTATTTCTCAGATGGTTGCGCTGGCCAATATAAGAATTGCAAAGCCTTCATAAACCTATGTCGTCACAAATCAGAGTATGGTATTGACGCAGAATGGCATTTTTTGCCACAAGTCATGGCAAGGGCCCTTCAGATGGCATGGGAGGTACAGTCAAACGAGAAGCAACACGTGAGAGCCTGCATAGACCTTATGATAGTCAAATTATTTCTCCAAAAGATATTTTTGCCTTTGCTGAAAATGGTTCGAATGAAATGAAATTCGGTTACGGAACCCAAGAGGCGTATGACGAGGAAGAACGAAATCTGGAAGAACTGTTAAAAACGGCCAAAACCATAGCTGGAATGCAAAAATTTCATGCTTTCATCCCTATTCCTGAAACTGCTTCAAGTACGCGAATTCAGCCTTAAGGCCCTGTCACACCTTGACGATTTAGCCAGCATATGCCGACGTATGAAAAATTTGTCTAAAACGCTGGCACACGTCAAATACGTATGGGTAAGTTTAGTATACGTTAAGAGCACGCTGGCATAGGTCGTAGTACGCTGGCATACGTCGTAGTACGTCGAGCTGTTAGACAAATTTTCCATGCTTGAAATTTTTCGACGTATGCCAGCATAGGACTCACACGTTCCGCATAATGCTGGCCATAAGTTGTAGGCACGTAACGCGATCGTTGACACACGTCGATAAACGTTACTTGTAAGTTACTCAGAAGTTGAAACACGTCGAGGTAATGTTTAGCATACCCGAAACTTATTTCTAACCTATGAGTAATGTGTTGAAGGCACGTTACGCGATCGTTGACACACGTCGACACACGTTACTTGTAAGTTACTCATAAGTCGAAAAATGTCGAGGTAATGGTTAGCGTCAGTGTTCCAGACTCCGTTTTTATTTTTTTTATTTTTTTGGTATGACGGTGATGTTGACACTTCGATTTCTAGTGCGGTTATAATATAATATAATTAATAGGCTGCCGCTCAACGATTTAAATCATAACCGCACTAGAAATCGAAGTGTCAACATCACCGTCATACCGAAGAAAAAAAACAAAAAACAGGGATTCTGGAACACTGATGCTAACCATTACCTCGACGTGTTTTGACTTACGAGTAACTTACAAGTAGCGTGTGTCAACGTGTGTCAACGATCGCGTAACGTGCCTACAACTTATGCCAGCATATGTGGAATGTGTGTCATACGTCGATAAATTTTCAACATGCTGAAAATGTATCGACGTACTCGGCGTATGGCGACGTATGCCAGCGTACTACGACATATGCCAGCATACTTCGATGTATGCCAGCATGCTATTAACGTATACAAAACTTACCCATAACGTATTCGACGTGTGCCAGCTTGGTTCGGCAAATTTTTCATACGTCGGCATACGCTGGCTAATACGTCAAGGTGTGACAGCGGCTTCACACTTCGATGTCTGCTGCGGTTATGATTTGAATCGTCGAGCCGCAGCCTATTAATAGCCTACGCCACGTGATCGTCGGCGATACGCTGCCGCACTATGCATAAGTTAGACTATCGTTGGGCATAGGTTGTGAACGCCGTCAACACGCTCAGCATTCGTTGATATAAGTTATCTATATGTTATCGAAACGTTCTGTGTACGTTACTAATGCGTTATGCATACGTCAAACTCGTTATGAATACGTCCAAAACTGGAAAAAACATCAATAGTTCAGCGCACGCCAGCGTTTTACATACATTTTGATACCTTGCCATATGCTGGCTAAAACGTCAAGGTGTGACAGGGCCCTTAGCGAGGAACACCGTATCGAGTCAGCTATTTCAAAATCTACACCAACTTTTAACGGGAAACTCTCATGTTATGTCACAGTGCACTATGATGGAAAATGGTGGCTTGCCTGCATCATGGAAGCCTATCAGGACACTCATGAAGTGAAAGTGAATTTTCTTCATCCAAATGGGCCCGCAAATAGTTTCTTTTTTCCTGACATTGAAGATCACTGCATTTTAGACATTTCTGATTTACTTCTTTCCGTAGAACCAAAAACTGCTACAGGTAGAACCTACACAATCAGTAAAAAAGAAACACAGCTGTCAAATAAAACATTGGTTGGCAAAAAATCTTGACTATAATATGCTTGGAAAAACTCCTACTCATACTAGTATCGCTTCCAGTTCCTGCATGTGCATGTGGAAAATTTATGTACAATATACTGATATAGTGTATTGGAAATCTTGTGTTCAAATATTGTGCTATGTATTGTGGCGTATTGTATGTCCAGCACCCGAGTCCCCCAACATAAATCTTTGCCATGCGTGAACCCATTGGGATCCCATTTTCATTTATGCTGAGGTGTTGGAGTATATGAAGGGGTATTCTCACATGAAAAATAAATCTGGATCATTGGTTTGGCTGGGGAGTGGGGGCCCAAGGTCAAAGGGCACCCCAAACTATAACTTCTTGCATTACTGTTTCTGAGTGATTTTACTTTACGCGATTCGAAAGATCTCGCTTTTACGAGCATTTTGATACCAAGATCAGCCAAATCGGACCACTACAACCTGTGATATGGCCACTGGAAGATTGTGGGTCAGCCGGGGGCACCCAAATTTTGGGGGGCCCCTAAAATGGGCTCCGATGGGCCCACAGGTCTAAAAGTTGATATTTTGAGTTTTTTCACCCAAGTGAATAAATGACCAACATATGGGGAGAAAATGAGGTATTAGTGTCGGTAGGGTGTGTACACTTGACATGGAATGCCACTTTGTCATTATTGGATATTTTGTGTAGCTCGGTGACAAAAAATTTAAATTTAATCCATTTTAAATTCAGGCTGTAACACAACAAAATGTGACAAAAGTCAAGGGGTATGAATGAATACCTTCTGAGAGATATGCAATGCTTGTGTCATTTGTCATTCTATGTTTGTAATTCAATTGCAGCATTATGTTTTTATTTTCACCCATAGGCGTGGTCAGGTCAAGGTTCCTGCGTGGTTGTCAGGTGGTGTATTTAAAGCCGTGAGCTACTTCCATTACTTTGCTCAAGATGTTCATTATAAAATTCTCAAAAATGCAAATTCTTCCTTGGCTAGCATTGAAAAGCTGTGTAAAACGATCTTTATATGACAAAGCATTTCTGGACTATCAACTGGAATGGCAAACAAACAGATACAATAGTGACTTGGTCAAACTTCTCTCTCGAGAATAATAATAATCTTTCCTTTCACACCATGAGGCGCGTAGGGCTGTCAAGGCAGTTTCATTTGGCTGAGAAGCACAGTCCTGCGCGGATCGCCACTGACACAGGATTCTCTCGAGAGAAGTTTTACTTTAATGAATAAAGAACTTTAGAAAATAATTTCCAGGAGGATGGAATTTGCAGTGAAGCTGAAACTCTCTTCTTCTTCTTTCGGCTGCTCCCGTACGGGGTCGCCACAGCGGATCATCCGTATGATCCGCATAGTGATTTGGCACATGTTTTACGCCGGATGCCCTTCCTGACGCAACCCTGGTCACCTCTTACAACACAGGGATATAGTACACCTATTTTAACCGGGATGTACACCGGCCCAGTATACTGGTACTCATTTCGCCGACCTCGGAAGGATGACAGGCTGAGTCAACCCCCTGGTGTATTAATTCAGTGGCCCAACGGGGCTTGAACTCAGGACCTTTTGGATCCCAAGCCGCTGCCCTAACCACTGCGCCAACACCAGGAGCAGTGAAGCTGAAACTATAAAGTAATATTGAATGTAATGCAAGTGTTAACACTTGTATATTCTACGAGCAGAGCACCCACCCCCTGGATGGGTCGAGTTTGCACATTACTTTCTGAAAAAAAAACAGTATAGTCTTTGTTTACTCTAGATGTTTGTGTGGGGTGTGCTTAAAAAGGGTTCCATATGGTCTAAAGGTGTAAAGGGTATGTTCCAATAGTAGTTAGTATCTAACTCTAAAGTCTAAATGGTCAAGCATCCAAGATGTCTGAAGGATGTAAGAGGTCTAAATGGTGTTCGGGTATAAAGGGACTAAAAGGGGTGTAAAGGTCTAAACTTTAGACCTTTCTACACATGAAAAGTTTAGACCTTAGTCTAAACTTTAGACCTTTCTACACATGAAAAGTTTAGACCTTAGTCTAAACTTTAGACCTTTCTACACATTTAGATTCCTTCACCCTTTAGACCTTTCTACACATGAAAAGTTTAGACCTTAGTCTAAACTTTAGACCTTTCTACACATTTAGATTCCTTCACCCTTTAGACTCTAAAGGGTGAAGGAATCTAAATGTGTAGAAAGGGTCATAAAGGTAAAAGGGGTCTAAAGGGTCTTTGGGATCTAAAGGATCTTCAAGGGTCTGAGGGGTTTTAAGGGTCATACATGTCTAAAAGGGTCTTGAGGGTCTTACAGGTCTTTGGCCTCTAAATAGTCTTAAGGGTCTTAGAGGTTTTGGGGCTCTAAAGAGTCTGAGAGGTTTTTGGTGTCTAAATGACCTTCGGGGTTCTTCGGGGTGTTCGAGGTTTTAAAGGGTCTTGGGAGTGTAAAGGGTATTAAGGATCTTCAGGATCTAAAAGGGTCTTCGGGGTCTTTGGAATATTTAGGGGTCTTCAAGGTATTAGGGGGTCTTAAAGGGTCTTCAAATATCTAAAGGGTCTCAGCAGTCTGAAGGATCTAAAGTTTTAAAAGGTACATTCCAATAGTACGCAATTAATAGACATATCGTCACACGGCTTCACGGACCACTTCACAGCTTCTCCGGGTTTTTCGTTTTTATACACCGGTGCATAGATAAACTTAGCAGAGGCAGATGTAGGATTTGATATTGGTGTTGATTTGATATTGGAGATGGGGAGGTCGATTTCATTTCAGCGAAGGCTTCTGAATGGGTTTTGATTTCACCACATTCACTTAGTCTGTGCCATACTATTTTCAAGCAAATACCTATTCTTAAATTTAAGGTCAGGCAGTACTGATCACCATTTTATTATTTTCAACATTCATGATGGGTTGTCATTTTCAAAGGGAATTGCAAAGCAAATTGCATTAACAACTTGTGAACGTGCTTCATTTTCAAGGGAAAGAGGGGGGGGGGGTTCATAAGCAGTCAAGAAGCAACGTTTGCATAATCTGCTTTTTTCTCTCGACAGTCAAGACTCATGGAAGAGCTAGAACACAGAACGGATCACGAGACATCATAACAAAAGGAACAGCAGGAGAAGGGGGAAACACCAATAGCAGGGTGGAGGGATAAAATAGATCAAAATGGACAAACAAGGGATGTAGGTAATAATGAGGGGTAAGGGAGAATGCAAGGGGTGGACAAGATGGATACAGAAGTAAAATTTTGGGAGGGGTGGGAGAGTGGTTTAACAGGTGGAGAAAAAAAATAATGGTTTTGGATGGGCGATGATGTGAGATGGTGGTGAACAGCTGTCTTGAAGACCTGGAAGGAAGAATGAGATTGAAGAGAGTATGGAAGATGGTTTCACAGGCAGGAACAAATGACTGGTTGTTCTGGATTTTGACCGTTTCATGAGGAGGGGGTAGCTGCTGGAACCCATGCATCCTGCAGCTACCTGAGGGGGGATGGACATGGAAATAGCAGAGGGTGCAAGACCAGAAAGGAGGTGGAAGAAGACAGAAAGACCACTAACCTCACGGCGATGGCAAATTGATAGCCCAAAGATTCAGCTTCATAACTACAACAATGCCGAGATAAACAACAACAATAAAATACCAGTCTTGCCAGAAAGCATGATTTTTGTTTACAATTCTTCTCAATATGGGGAGGGAGTTGGTTCCAGATCGACTGCCACCACCTCCAAGTCTGTTTGTCCTTACAACACAGCAATGAAGAATAAGAAAGGAAAATGCTGTGAAAGAAGCAAATGAAAATGGAGAGAGTGTGCAAAATTAGAAAGTAGTGTGCCACATGGAGTTAGTAAAGTCAGAACTGACCTTGCTGTCCATTGTGCATGGTCAAAAGCACAGGCTGCCCCAGACCACCTGCTCCCAGTGCTGCCTGAAGGGTGCCCAACTGGGCAGTGTCTGCCAAGATGGTGATTACACGCTGCCCACTCGCATTCGTAGTCTCTATAACTTGATGGACATCTGTGTCCATAGTCATCGCTTCTGTCTCCGAGGCAATCTCTTCCTCGGTCTCTGTCTCTGTGGTGAATAGACAGGTTTCTCACAAGTGTATCCACAGAAGACCTTAAATTGCTAAGAGGTTGCAATACATCATACATACCAATGGCAGTCTGCTGCTTGTTCCCCACGTTAATCGCCAACTTGTTTCCATCCACCACAGTAAAAGTGGGTGTGCTGGACTCGCTACCCATTTGGCTTGATGCCATGAGGCCCTGTGAATCAAGCCACGTCCATGTTTCTTGCGTGGATGCTGCCATTACAAACAAGGTGGAAGGCCAGAAGAAAATGGGGGTGCACAGGTACCTTGGGTAAAACAACCATGCTCAATCAAGCCAATGAAAAGGGATACCAGCTGGCAAGATAGTCAAAACGTCAAAGGAAACCATAAAAATAATGCACGAGAGAGTAATCAAGCGCACACGCATGCGTACATACTTCAACAAGAAGTTATAAAACAGATTGCAAGCAGAAAGAGCAATTATTAGAAGTAGACATAATCCATTCTTTCAGCAGTTTAAAGACTCAACAATGAACTGCAACACATAATTACAAAGTTAACATGGTCAACCAACAGTGACAAAGATGGCTGAGGCAAAATTTTAGAGTTTGTTGCCACACAGGATCCGAATACTGGAGTAGCACAAGAAAAACGAAATCTATGTTTCCCACCAATCAATGCTCTGACATGAATTGCAACACGACTTGTCGGTGCAACAAATGGCATGATGCTGAAGAGCGGATATGTGTGGCTAGTCAGATAGCAAAGAAAGCTTGAATGATAAATTGTTTGTTCAGCTAAAGCTTTTTGCGACGAGCAAAGTTGACCTATCTGGACTTACCTTGGGTTGCAATTCCCATTACTCGGAGGATAATGCCAAAGCCAAAGCCCATTACTCGGAGGTTTGAAAGTATACTTTTATGGACCTATACTTTGCAGCTTCTAAGGATTAGAAGAAGAGTGTGCGTCAGCGGATGGATGAAGTAGCAAAACCAGACTCGGTGGTGTAATGATCAGGGCACCCGTTCTGAGTCTGGGAGGTAGGCGTTTCAAACCCCGGATAAGTCATACCCAAGACTAAAAATGGTACATGCTGATTCCTTGCTTGACGTTAAACATTAAAAAGCATACGAGCATGGACAATCCCCATAGTTTGGATCCACGGGGAGAAGAAAATTCCTCCTTAGGCCTTAGTTATTTTATAACTTGGTTTACGCAGTTCTTCAGCTAAAATGTAGGGTCGGTAGGTCGAAATATAAATATAAATATAATTTCAATTTTTAGAAATTATATATTTATATGATTTTTTTTTCGGATGTTCCATGGAAAAGACAACGGTAGGTGGGGGGGGGGGAAATAAATATAAATCCCGGACCAGGAGGATCTAAGAAAACATTGAAGATGGAAGACCATTCAAATGCAGGATGCCCATGTTCACTGTATCATCTGATGTGAAAAACAATAAAGAAGGATTAAAACTTGTTTTTACAATATAGTCTGGCATGTTTTTCTAATAGAAACCTGTTGGATCATCAAACAAATGGAAACAATGCTGAGAAAATTACTGTCCAAGTCGTAGATGTGTGCGTGCACACCAGTGCATAGTGCTGGATATGATTAAAAAACGGTGTCTACGAGGAGACAACACGCTCAAAATGGTCAATCAGAGCCATAACCAGCTCTTACTTTTCAGCAGGCATCTGATCGTACCATCTCCCCATCCCCATGAGCACATCAAAGGCTGATTTCTGATCAGTTGAAGGCTGAATATCAGCATCTCGCAGGGAAACTTTGACATACGTGGCACCAAAATCTTTCAATATGAACAGCGGTGTACAACTTTCGATGGAAACAAAATCGGCACGATCGAGAGTAGCCTGCGAATCATCCCTGCTACTGCACTGAATTGATGCAATCGTTCGGCCAGAATATTCGTCGTCAAGATGTTGCATGATTAAATCACCAATACAGTCACTCGAATTTATACCGCTGACATACTTCTTAACGATCACTTTCACCCCAGAAAACACAGTCAATCTGAACCACGCAGGCCACTGCTCAGACGCCATGACTGAAGATGACCGCGCAGTTATACTGCCCAGTTTGGTTAATGGTGACTTGGCATTTTGGTGCGCACGCACGAAATTATATTTTAAAAATAAATGCCGACGTTTACATTTTGGGTTTTGAAACTTTTGCACCTTCGGCAGAAAATGTATAAATATAAAAGGCTAAAAACGTGTTTTATATTTATATTTCATTTTGGCAAATATACCGTCGGCGGATCCGTAAACCAAGTTATAAAATAACTAAGGCCTTATGAAATGCCCCTAAATGCGGTGAGAAAGGCGGTGCCATTGGTGTAGTGTCGCTGATACCCAGAATGCCCAGGGAAGTGACAGCACCGCCCTCAAAGTCGGTGGCTGTGTTTGTCTCATCTTACAGTCCTGGGTTTGTCTTGTCACCTCTGCCACCGAAGGTGGACGGAGATTATGCCTGTCTATCTGTGAGCAGGATATCTCAAAATGTTATGGACGGATTCAGACAAAACTTGGTGGACAGGTTGGGTATTTGACAAGGACAAATTGCTTCGATCTTGGTAAATATCAGGATCCGCATAATGGAATTATTAAAGTGCTTCTGCACCATTTAGAGACAGGGACAAAACTTTGTAATGTTAATGTGTGTAAAATGTTGCAGATCCAGGATTTGAGGGTTCCTCCCAAATGCCCGTTCCTGAGGCCGCCGGCACAGATAACTCTGTGCACTGGCGGGTTGATAAGCAACCATGAACGCCGATTGGTACTGCCAATCCTGGCAGAGTTACACTACTTCGCGTGATACATTACCTGTAGAAAGCTGCACGAAAGGGGGGGGGAGTTCTTATGCCCTCAGTGCATACCCGGATTGCTGCCAAGCAAAACAGTGAATGTACGCTGGCTGTATGTGAATGTATGTGAAACAACCACACAGGCCGTTCCTTCGCTCTCGCGTGCCCGTACATGCGTGGCCGTATGTGCAAAAAAAATAAAAATAAAAAAAAACTTTCAAACAAACACACAGGCCGTTCCTTCGCTGTCATAAACGACGACTGGATTGGGGCATTGTGTTTAAGAAAATCGAGAAAGAAATCGAGAAAGAATACAGGAAGTCGATAAATCGAGAAAAAAAAAATCGAGAAAGAATACAGTAAGTCGTCACTATCTGGAAATCCGGAAGTTAAGTCCTCACTGTCCGGAAGTTCGCATATCGCAGTTACGATTATTCGTAATTTAGTTTTAAATGCCAATTATTCAATTAGCACCAATGTATTTTGCCTTTTTGCAATGTCATCACAAGGAAAAACACAAAGCGAAGAGAAGAGAAATGAAAAGAAAAAAAAACATAAATGGGGGGGGGGGGACTTTCAAACAAACACACAGGCCGTTCCTTCACTCTCGTAAACGACGACTGGATTGGGGCATTGCGTTTATCTATAAATGCGCATAAGAAATCGACAAATTATTAGAATACACTATCCGGAAGTCCGAATGTTGTAACCCGTAATGGGGAACGCGGCTGAGAATCTCTTCCGCATCGGCCATGCCGACGCAGCAACATGTCCTTTCATTGGTTGGTAAATAAATGGCCATAACTTGGGAAGCACTTGTCCGATTAATATCAAACCTTGAAAAGGCACATCCACCGGGCCCCAGCAATATACCTGGCAAGTTTCAATTAGATCGGACCAGTGATTGTCGATAAACATTGGTGTCACACACACACACACACACACACACACACACACACACACACACACACACACACACACACACACACACACACACACACACACTGCTGGAATTGTAGATAGATAAGCAATATATTTATGAAGCAAGGGTGAGGAAAAGCATGTGGCACAATAAAAAGGTTTTAATGCACAGTAATATGTGTAGCAGAGGAAAGCAAGGAATCGTGAGGCACGGCAAAAGAAAAAGTTATATGCAAAAAAGGACACAGTGCAGAGCTAATCCAATATCGAGAACTTTTACAGCGGTCCGTGCTCAGTCGCCGCCCACCCCCCCCCCCCCAGGCGAGCGGGTGTGGGTACCTCTCTCACCTGCTATGGCACTTCAGAAAAAGACTTCTGCGACTCATTGGGACTGACTCAATTGGTTAACTTCCCCACCCGGATCTCAACCAACGGTTCTCCATCTCTTCTAGATCTGATTTTGACAAATTTCCCTGAAAATATCTGCTCTTCTTCCTCCGCTCCAATCAGTTCTTCTGACCACATGCTTGTCAACGTGGACATCTCTCTGGCTGTTATTAGAGAACCAACTCAGCGCCGTCGAGTCTGTCATTTCACTCAGGGTGACTGGCAGGCTCTCCAAGCAGCCAACAAACTTCGAGACTGGTCTCCCATTGCTACTTTCTCCAGCATCAATTCGTCCTGGGAATTCTTTCAAAGAAACTTGCTTTCTCTCATGCACAGATTTATCCCCTCTCTTCTTCAGTTGTCCTTCCCTTCATCCCGCCCATGGTTCACTGAAGCTTGTGGCAATGCAATCTCAGTTCCTTGAGTAAAGCTTCGAACAAGTGTGTCTACCCTCAGGAGAGCCAGAAAACAACATCTTTCTCATCTCAAGTCTGAACTCTCAAACCTCTCATTCTCCTCCAAATCCTGGTGGCATGTAATCAAATCTGTTTCTGGTGTATGTTCCCCCTCCATCCCCTCTCTTACCTCAAATGGATGCACTGCAGACACCGCATGTGAAAAGGCTGAAGGCCTAAACTCAGTGTTTGCATCTAAATCTTGTGTCCGAAACCTATCGCTTTCTGTACCTACCTTACCAGTTGCATCCAGCAGCTGTCCCTGGACTCTGTGTCCATTTCTTCTGACAAAATGAAGTTTGCTGTCAAACCTCGACTCAGCTTCTGCAACCTGTCCAGACGGCATCAGCCCACGTGTCCTAAAAACCTGCTCTTCTGCTCTTGCTCACCCTCTCTCTGTTCTATTCAACCTCTCATTTGCTCAAGGTTATCTGCCATCTGCTTGGAAATCAGCAATCATTACTGCCCTGCATAACAAAGGTGCAAAAACAGACCCCTGCAACTACAGACCAATCAGCCTTCTCCCAATAATCAGCAAAGTTATGGAATCCATCATCGCTTCAGACATCAAATCCTTCCTCTTCTCCAATGGCTTGATTTCTGATCATCAATTTGGTTTCAGACCAGCTCACTCTATCCTGGATATGCTTCTTCTGTTCTCCCAACAATGAATGGAGGTACTCAATGCCAGGCATGAAATCAGAGCCATATCCCAAGACATATCGTGTGCTTTTGATATGGTCTGGCACCCTGCCCTGCTCACCAAACTCTCTTCCTATGGTATCCAAGCCCATCTCCACTCATACTCACAGACTTCCTCTCCTGTCACAGCCAATGTGTGGCCCTCAATGGAGTTCTCATCCCTTCTTCCTGTCCAGGCTGGAGTTGCTCAATGCAGTGTTCTGGGCCCTGTTATTATCTTGGCAAAACTAAGTTTTTGCAAGATATGTTAGTCAGCTTGTATGTTTTTTTTTTGTCTGTAATCACGCATCGATCACTCTGCAGAGCACAGTTATCATTGGAAATTTTTGTAACTTCGCATATCAGAGTCCTATAGAGGTCCCTTTCAGCGCACAAAATTTTCAAGGTCAAGGTCAAAGGTCAAGGTCACTTTGTCGCAAATCAGGGGAGTCGACGAAACCCTTATTTTTTGAGTAATTTTGATCGGATCGTCTTCAAACTTCATGGGAATATAGTTCATGGTCTGGCGATCAGCCTTGACCTTCATGGTTAGCGCTGGAGGTCGAAAGTTTTTGACCCCAAGGTCAAATTTTGAAATCTTAGATACCATAATCGAGTAATACCTCATATGAAAGCGCTTGATAAGTGCTTTCCAGATCTGTCAAAAGTTTGACGCTATGACATCATTTGATGACGTCATGACAAAAAAGCGGATTATTCATGAAAATTTTATTTCCTCAGTTCTCATCAAAATCTCTTGATATTTCATGTACAACGGTCCTGGAGAGATACCATTAACCGTACGAAAATATAAAGGTCAAGGTCAAAGGTCAAGGTCACAAAAAGGTCAAGCATCAAGGTCGACGAAACCCTTATTTTTTGAGTAACTTTAATCGAATAAATAAGTCACTCATGTTCACATTTTGGCAAGATACTGGTCACCCTGGGGGTGACATTGGTTTATTTTATCTTTGCTGCAACTCCACCCTCTGCCGTACCATCTGACATATATCAGACCGGCAAGCAGCAGCCTCTTCACTCTGTTTATCTGGATAAAATCACAAGCTGCTCCAACATGTGGAACATGTCTTTCAATACTGTCAAATCTCACACTCTCACGATGTCACTCCAAAAGGACTGTCTGGAAAACCCACCCCACATCTACTTTATCAACAACCCTCTTGAAGAAGTCCCTTCATTCAAGCTTCTTGGTCTCACTGTCTGCCATGATCTTTCTTGTGAAAGCTACATTTCCATGCTGGCCTTCAAAGCCAGTCGGCGACTGCGTATCCTCCGTCGTGCAAAGTCATTTTTTGGCACACCTGAGCTCCTGACCACATACAAAGCTTTTGTCCACAGCCTGATGGAGTACTGCTCTTCCCTCGAAGCTGGTGCTCCCACCTCTCACCTTTCTCGGCTTCACACTGTGGAAATCAAGGCATTGAGGATCATTGGCATCTCCCGCGATAGGGCTGAGTCTTTGGGTCTGTCACTCTCTCACCGCAAGCAGGTCGGTGGTCTTTCTCTAGTCTACCGTCTCCTTTCCGGTCTCACCCTACCTACTGTGTCTGCGATATGCCCCCCCCCCCAATATTTCTGCAGGATGCTCAAGGCCTGCAGACAACCCCCTTCTGGTAAAACTACCAAAATCAAGAATCACTGCTCACCTTCACTCTTTCATTCCTCTTTTTCCCCACCTTTGAAACAAACTCCAACTCCCTTCAACCCCACTTTCCCATCCAGGTCTTAAAAACAGCTGTTCACCACCACCTCTTATCAAAAACCATGATATTTTATACCCCCTTTAAATTCCCTGCTTTACATCCTGAAAGTGCCTGTAGTGTCCAACTTGTTTACCCTATGTACCCTGCCCCATCCCTCTCCCATCCACAGATCTCCTAATGTCTCTGTTCCCCAATGTTTTTTCCTTCCCTCTCCCACTCCTCTTATCTCCTGCTCCCCTTGTTGTACATTCTGTGTTTTGGCTCTCATATGAGCCTCGACATTGTATTAAAAAAAAGCATTAATAGATTGTGTGTGTGTGTGTGTGTGTGTGTTGTTTTAAAGCATGACATTTTCTCTCTGCTAACTCAACTCCCCCCATCTGTCTGTCTGTCTCTCTCTCATTCCAATTCTCACTGCGCCCTGCCTAATACAGAGCAGCACTACCCCATACATATCTATCTATCTCTCGTCTCTCCTTTTTGCCATCTCCTCTCTCCGGACATGTCCGGGCGGTGTTTATCTCTGGGTGGTTTATCTCTGGACGTGTCCGGGCGGAGTTTGTCTCCAGCCAGTGTTTGTTTATCTCTAGAGAGTGTTTGTTTATCTCTGGACGGTGTTTGTTTATCTCTGAAGAGTATGACAGGTAGAAAATGGATTTCAGACATTATTTTGTTTCCATCGTCACTGTTATTTTCTGCAGAAGCATTTTGATGAGACAGTGTGAATCGTAATTAACGCTCCATCGCATGTCTGCCTTCCCTTCCTCTCACCTCTCTCTGCCTTCCCTTCACCCACCCATCCTCACTCTGCCTCCCTCCTCGCTACCCTACCCCTCTCTTTCTCTTCCCCCTACTTAGTATTCCTGCCAGCAAAGCGATGGGTGGTATATGCTGGCGCGCATGCACACACGATATCTCAAATAGTTATGGACAGATGTGGATAAAATTTGGTGGACAGGTTGGGTGTGTGACAAGGATGAATTGTTTCGATTTTGGTGAAGATCCAGATCCGAGAATGAAATTTTTTTTAAAGTGGTTCTTCACCATTGACAAACAGTGCGAAAATCAAAAGGGCATGATATCTCAATGGAGTTATGGACGGATTTCGACAAAATTGGTGGACAGGTTGGGTGTTTGAGAAGGACAAATCGGTTTGATTTTGGTGAAGATCCGGATCCGGATGCTGAGTTTTATCCAATTAAAACTGATTGTTCGTAAATGAGAGATAGGGCCAAAAACGATATATGGCACAATGTTTCAAAAGATTGAAGACGGGTTTTGACAAAACTTGGTGGATGAGTTTGGTCGGTGACAAGAACAAGCCGATTAGATTTTGGTTAGGTCCGGATGCAGTTCCAGCCTATCAGTGGGATAGAAAATGTAAAATGTTCAGCCTGGTGAGGCATGCACTCTATTGAGTGCCGTTCTAGTATATTTGTCTGTATGTCCATGTGTGTGTATGTGACAGCTCAACTACGAACCTGAGATCCTGTAAAATAAATAAATAAATAAATAAATACATAATTTTTTAAAAGGATAAAAATTCAGGGATCCACATTAAAACTAAAAAGGAAAACAGGATGGGAAATTTGAGAACACTCCACAATGAATAGTTGTTTCAGCTGGAGAGAAAGCTCCTGTCTGTTAATATAATAAAATGGCATGTGTGGGGTTGGCTCCTTCACAGTATCAGAGCTAAATAATAAAAAAAAATGAACCCCAAAAAAAAAGACAAACAACAATCCCATCCATCCATTGGGACTATACTCTGTGTAGAGCGTTGGTGCTGCTTCAGCAGTCTCCTTGGCTACTGGGCACAATCCTGGACGGGTTGCCACTCCGACACAGGATATCAGTAAGCTGGCACTCATTTTGCCGACCTCGGAAGGATGACAGGCAGAGTCAATGCAACCTGGCATTAATTAAACAGCCGAGTGGGACTTGAACTCAGGATCCTAGGATGGCAAGCCCACCACCCTAACCATTAAGCCAACACCAGGCATAAATAACAATATTTGAACTATATTTGGTGGCTTTCACAGCCACTCAATGCAAGATCAAATTCAAGTCTGCGAATAGACAGGTGATACACCAACAATGACTGTGGAAAATGGTCATCAATCAGAAGAAAAAAAAATTTGCATTGAAGTATGTGTTTTCATTACCCTGCTCTTGAATCACTCAATGCGCTTGTGACACAGCCTCCAGCATGTCTGAGTGCAAGTGTGGGGAAAAAGTGAACTCGGATTTTGACAGCTCCAGTAAGCAACATAAAGAAACAGTAGTGAACAGCAACTGCAGCAGTCTCCGTTAAAGTGATAAGCATCCCACCTTCCTCTTCCTCTTTTTGCTACGATTCATTCAGATTGTGTGCAGCTTGTGCACGCCAAGTGTCCTTCTCCCTCTCTCCTTGATCTCACTCTCACTTCTGTTAGTATTTCTTCCTTTCCATTTTGTTCCATTCCATTCAGCTTTAGCTCTTCCATTAGCCTCGACCATATACTACAAAAAAACAAATACAATTGCCTACCAGTGGTGTTGGAGGTGTTTGAAAGAGGAGCAGAAGCTTCTGCCAGGGCTGCCAGAGTGGCAAGTACAGATGTAGAAGAACTGGAAAAAGGCAAAGGAGTTGAACTTCCTTCACCTTGGCCTAGAGTTGAAGGGATCAAGAGAAGAAGAAACAGACAAGAAAGTTCAAACGAAAATGGACAGGAGGGGAAGTGGGAGGGGGAATATGGATGACAAGGAAGAGGTGGTAGATAGTATGGGGAAAGAGATAGACTGATGGGAGAAATAGCTAGCGTGAGATAGAATCAAAAAAGTGGCAAGGATAATACAGTGGGGGTTGGGGAGGGGGGACTATATTCACAATATGACTAAATATAGGAGTAGTGGGGGATGGAGAAGGGCATGTGACAGTTAGGCCTAAGTCACATTTGACACGACGGCCATAGGTATACAAAATCTACAGCCACTAGCAATTATAGGGCGGCCGCAGTATTTCCACTGTCACACAATGTAGCAGTCACATATGTTGTTATTTTTGGGGGAGCCGCACGGCGTATTTATAAATTGTGGAGACCGAAAACGTGGGGGTGCCGTACGGTCTTTGATTTGATATCGCACGGTGACCTGAGGGCGTCCCTGCGGTGGCCATAGAATTTTCAAGGCAGACGCAAGGTGCCCGCAAGGTGACCGCAGGGGGGCCCTAAGGCGAACGTGTGGCCAGACGAACGGTAACGAGTGGGTTCTTTTTTTTTTTATTTTTTTATTTTTTTATTTTTTTTCGGCTTGTCAAATTGCTACGGCCAACGTAGAAATGAAAAAAGTTATAACTCCGCGCTATAATTCCACGGCGACCCCTACGGCCTGTAAAATATAGCCATACTGCGTAGGGCCACCCTGAGGCCACCTCAGAAACTCTGCGGCCGCCGCACATTTCTGTCAATTCAGGGGGGGGGTACGGCCGCCGTATCCTAGCCGTAGAGCAAATGTGACTTAGGCCTTATGGGGAGGGATAGCTGTTACTGTGAACTTCATTTGTATAAACAAGAGGACAAGATGTAAAAACTGAATAAAATAAGAAATTAAGGAGAAAGGAAAATGTAAATGAGTCCTCCAGGATTTACACATTCTTCCAGTCATGGATTTACACATTCTTCCAGTCATGCCCTCCTGGCTCAACTTGCAAAATTGAGGCTTTCTGCACATCTCCACTCTTTAGTTCCTCTTTATGGAACTGTTTTCTTGAGATGGTTCAATGGAACTCATTTCTCCAAGGTTTCAAGTCAGTGGTGCAGCACCATCTCACACCATCCCCCAACACTACCCACGATCTTTTATACCCCCATTAACCCAATCCAACTCGCCGGTCTTGCAATTTACTGTTTCCCTCGATTCTCTCTCTCTTTTGTTGCTAGTCCATTCCTTTTCTTGTGTCGAACTGTGGCCCCACTGCCCCCAATGTTGCCTTTTTGCTCTCAGTCATCTTGCTTTTCCACAATAATGTAATTTAAAATGAGTAAATACAGGTGTCGAGTGATGAGTGCAGCTGTACATAAAATACCTGAGGCAACTTTAGAGGAGCTTGACGACACAAGCCCCGCAAGGCTGACGACCCCACTTGGGCCAATAATGAGCTGTGGTGAAGCATGGGGCAAACTCACTGCAGTGGCCCGCTCAGAAGCATTTGGGTTCACTTGACTTGCCATCGCTTCCTGGAATGATTTCAGAGGATATCATGAACAGGTTATATGCACACGATAAGCACACCTCTGGATTAGACAATTTAACATTCCCATCTGAGCACGTAACTCTTGTTCTGCACTATGTATGTATGTTACGTACGTACGTACGAACACACACACACACACACACACACACACACACACACACACACACACACACACACACACACACACACACACACACACACACACACACACACACACCTTCTTCCATGAGTTTTATATCATTCTATTGAATAAAAAAAAAAAACTCAAATTATACTGATCATAAAGGGAATCATTTAAATTTGAACCATATACGACCTACTATATAGACTGTTAGTGCAAGATGACTTGGCCATTGTGCGAAGAAAAATGCAAAAATATATTCAACTTTATTTCGCCACCAATTTCCCTGCAATATTGAGGTAAAATTCCTGCACCTAGGAGAAGCACCAAAGAGAGACATTCACTGGGCTAAGAAATGATTAGTATAGTTGTGAAAATGGCTTCCCAGGGTTAATAATGCGAAGCATTACTCACTAATATCCTGAGTGAATGTCATAGCGCAGGCATGGTGTAATTAATTGTGCTAAAAGAAATGCGTCGCTTATTTAATAATTACACCACGTCTCCCTCTCCCCGTGTTTGTGTCTGAAAATCTCAATCCTTTTGTGTCCTCACCTTTGTAAATCTAAGTGTTTCGCATAAGACTTTGCAAGGCTTTGAGGCACTATTTTGGTGGGAAATGTTGCCACGCCTATGCAACAAGATCCGTGGCTGTGCAACAAGATTTGGTGGGGCAGTATCGCCGCATGTCAGAGTAAAACTCTCGGCCAATGGTGAGTGAGGGGAGAGGGGCACGACGCGTCATGGATGACGTACGTTGTGATAGCTATAAGGGTGGGTGCGCAGGCAAAAGCAGTGTGGATGCTCAAATTCTGCTTGGGGGAGCTGTTGACTTTAACCATGCTGCTGTGTCTCAGCCACGCTCCACCCGGCCAGAGCCACATCCTCTTTTCTACTCTCGAGCCAAGATGCGGGACGTGGCAGCCATTCCATGCCAGAGCGGCCGGACCTGACTATCATCACCCTGCTGTGTCTTGCCGGGCGTTGCCCGGTATTTAATGTCTCATGATTCCCTCTGTCTCCCTTTCGTGGTGTGAACGATTGTGACCTAAAGACAAAGATAACTTAGTTTTTGATGGTTCGTGGGTATGTATGGTTCAGTCAGAGTAATAGGTTTTTATTGCCACTTATTATTACATGATTGAAAGTTTGCTTCCTTCTGTTTCCTTCCCCCATGTGTTCATTATGATTAAACATACCTGGTCTCGGGTGAATTCTGGTTGTCGTGGTCTTCATTGGTGATTCGAAAAAGCCCGTTGAGGGATTAATTAGCTGCGGTGGTAGAAACTGCATTTGTTAAGATAGTGCCATACGTTTCAGACTCGATCAGCCTAACTGAATACTAGTTGGTGCGAATTAGCATAGCGCTTCACTGATTCGGTGCTCTCAATCTGCACGGTAGCGCAGCATTTGGAACCGAGATCCGGCCGGGGGTGGCGGTGAGACCTTTAAAATTGTTGACCGTTATAGTCAGGAGGCCCAATGCAGAATAGTGTACGACCCTGCTGATTCCGTGTTAGAATAGTGCAACAGGTGTAAATTGACTGTCCAGACACACAGAAACGTGAATCAACTTGTTGCCAACTCTGGATATGGATAGTATGGCCGCCATGACAGTTTACAAAATGGTCGCCATTAAATACACTTTTCGTCATATTTCAGCCGCAAATTTACATGAAATTACAAAATTAGGGTCGATTTCCATGTTTTTGAGCATGCCTGAGCTGATGGGAGTATAGAAAAAAACATTGCTCCATCCATTTTCTAAAAATAATATGACTTGTTTTTCACTATATTATTTTTAAAGAAATGTTCAGGCTCGAATTAGAATGTCTGATTATACAAACCACAATCAATGAATTTTACAACTTTGCTATAAAATGAACCTAAACTACATAACTGTGTGTTTTTCTGTTACCCAGGACTAACTGAAAAATGAAAGCCGCAAGATTTCTCACAGGGGGTTCAAGGGATCGAGAAGAAGAAGAGCATGTAGATTGGAATAAATGCTTTATTTGCCAGGACAGTTCAAAAACTAGCAAGTCAACGCCACTTCGAAAGACTACAATCGTTGGTGTGAAAACTGTAGCTGAATGTTGCAAAGAAAGAGAGAAATATAATGACGCTAAATATGTTGACTCATTCTCAAGAATCAGAAAATATTCTGCACCGGAGCACGTCGAAAAGATTCAATGGCACAAATTCTGCTATAGTGACTTTACTCACGCACAAAAAATAGACAGACTGAAGTCAAGGATTCAGCCACAATCTGTGACTTACGCAGAAGAGATACCCACAACATCAGGTTCCTCAGAGAAATACCATGTCCCAAAGTCACTAAGATCCGCGCACAGCGCTATGGATTGGTCAAAATACGCTTTCTGCCAGACTGACATTCCTGGAAAAGCTGGTGTCCTGACAAATGTTGAATTTGATCACACATCATCCAGGATGCTTAGTTTGGCCCAATTTGACCCCACCATGCGTCACAGGTTTGCAGGTGTTTCAGACTTGATGGCAGCTGAAGGTAAATATCACCTCAAGTGTTATGTTTCTTTTCGCAGAAAGTATAAAAAGGAGAGTGGAGAGAAAAACCAGTCTCCTGAAAGCATCTGTTTCAGAAATGTGATGAACCAGCTTGAGAAAGAGCTGCAGAAGGGACATGTGTTTACCCTGAAAAACATCTAGGAACACTACAGCATGCTGTTATTGAATGATTTTGGAATTGAGGCTGGAGCCTACAAAAGCTACAATTTCAAGCAGAAAGTGGACGTTCACTTTGGTAGTGACAAGGTGACATTCGTGCAACCATTGGATGTCACAAAACCCCTCATAGTTGCGTCCTCAACTGTGACAAAGTTTGCCATGAGAACCGCCGTGAATGATTTATCTGAAGAAGGTGAAAGTTCTGAAGAAGATGAATTGGCCCAGTGCAGTCTGCCTCATCATGAGAACGAAATCCTTGGCTGGATCTTCAGAGTGGGCATAAAGATTTACAGTGACGTAAAACACTCTCCAGGGCATAGCATTATCGGTGGACTGAACACAGAAAATGCAGAGCGAATTGTACCTGAAACCCTGTACATGCTTGTAAAGCTTCTTTGTGGTGGTGACAGCACTGACAAGATGGACAATGAAGAAGCGGATGAGACAGATACCAAGAACAAAGTTCTGAGCATCTGCCAAGACATTATTCATGTGGCTTCAGGACACTGATGTCCTCATTCTCCTTGTTGTCTATCAGCCGCATCTCAGTCCCTTTCTCTGGATGAATGCAGGGACACCCAAAAAGCAACACTACATTCCCATTGACTCCATCAATATCCCAGATTCGCAGAGGGAGTCACTTCTGGCATTTCATGCAGTGACAGGTTCAGACAGCACAAGCCAGTTTGCTGGAATTGCGAAGCGCTCTGCATGGGCTGTCTTTCAAAACAACTCCCACCTGTTGAATAACCTAGGCAAAAAGGAAATTCCTGATGAGAGTGTGATTGCAGATGCTGAGTCATTTGTCTGCAGGCTTTATGACCCTCATGGCCAAGATAACTCAATTCAGCGAGTAAGATGTGATCTGTTTCTCAGTCTGACCAAAGCTATTGAGAATCTGCCTCCAACTCGCGATGCTCTGATTCTACACATAAAGCGAGCGCACTACCAGACTTTTGTGTGGAGAAGAGCCTTGGAATCTGAACCACATCTACCTGCACCTGAGAACTGTGGGTGGGAACAGGTCGTCAAAGATGGCAATGAGACATTTCAGCCGCGACTCATGACTGCACAGCCTATTACTGCTTACTGTGTAGAACTGACGACATGCAAATGCCGTGGGTCATGCTCAACTCGACGGTGCAAATGTACACGGAATGGACTGCCTTGCATGAAAGCATGTGGATGCAAAGCCCTTTGTAGGAACCCGTTCAGTGTACAAGCCGATCAATAGCTCTAAAAATTGTACTTGGGTGTTCTCACAACACTTTTCTCTTCTGCAAAGCAACGTAATTTTGTGTTGGAAAGAATCTGACAGCTGTTGAAATAACCTTTGACTGACTGTAAACCCATCTCCATCAATAGTGCTAAACATTTTCTTTTTCACATTTGTTGCTCGTATGTGCATTTTCAATTTCGTCTTTAAGTTGTCAATTATGTGAAAAGTTGTGATCCAGTACAAAAATAAAGCACAAAATAGTGTTCCTCGTGTCAGATTACATAGTATTTCACAATCATGACAAATTTCTGGCTAGTACAATTTGCAGTAAGAAAAAGACTAAATCTGATGGCGGCCATTTTGATTACTGTCATGGCGGCCATAATATTCAGATGCAGACTTGGCAACAAGTGGAACTAGACTTGGTCATGCCTAGACTCTTCAAAAACACCAGTTGCACCATTCTAACATGAAATCAGCAGCGAACCTATTTTCTAGGCTAGCTACAGATTTTGGCTTCTAGACTATTACTGTCGTAGGTCATATCGAGATGACTCGCTGGATTCAAACCAGGTAACTGAAGTGGACTGGGTGGCTACAACAATATCGTTAATCACAATTATCACTCTTGGTCGCCATTACCATTAGCGCAAAGCATGAGGATTATTTTTAACCTTTGGATAAAAACTTTCCCCTCCCCCCCAAAACGAAATGCTTTCCAGGTTGTGCTTTTGATCCTCGGGATAGCATTATTAACTACTGATAACTGATTAACCATCAATATTTATCATTCATTGAGGCTTGTGCTAAAACGACTTGTTTAGTTAAACTGTCTAAAGTCCATGTTGATAGATCTGCATTGCGATTGTGGAGTTAGAAATTATATCTGTCATTATTGTCATTCCACATCATTTTCTGCACACCATCTGCCGCATATTTTCCTCACACATGAACACACTATCCTCGTGGTCTCAGAAACCGTTTCAAACCGCTTAATCTGTTCTTGTGTATGGCAGCTTTGGCTGCAGGTCGCTATCATTTATTGGAACGTGACTGTGCTGCTGATGCTGTGCCCCTCTACCAGTACACTGGTACTCATTTTGCTGACCTCAAAATGTTGACAGGCTGATTTGACCCATCTGCCGTTAATTCAGCAGCAAATGGAGCTCAAACTTAGGACCCGAAGATCCCAAGCCAGCCACCCGAACCACGAAGCCAACACCAAGCTTAACTGCTTCATGAATGCTTGTGACAAAAGAATGCACCTCAACCAGAGGCTCATGAACCGATTCTCTTTCAAGAGCGCCGACCAAAGGATATCCCACTTGGAACCAGGCTATGGGTGGATCCTCCCACAGACGAGTGGGAGGGGTAGGCTCCAGCATAGGGGGCTTTTGCAGATCTATAAAAGCCTGTCCATAGAGACACTGTGGAGAAGGAGAAGGGCATATAAAGACTGAGAGATTCGAAGCTTTGCAGCTTCAGAGGGTTACAGACTCTGTTCGGAGCTCAATCAAGTATTATTATTATTCGCATGAACGTGAGTCTCCTTTCATCCTTCCCTCTTTGCGTCATCCTCTCAACGATTCCTTTCGCTTTGCGTTGCTCGCTTGCGTTCTTTCATTCACTCTCCTTCACGCTTTACCGATTAATTTCTCATCACACCATTCATCCTCGTCATTCAATCTTTCCTGCATCTTCTGTCTCTGTCCTTTTGCTCTCCTCCTTATTTGTTTGCACACCTTTGCTTTTGCATTCCCACGTCCGATAGTTCCGTTGCTCGACCCTCTGGCTCATCTATGGCGACCGGGCATCCTGCCAGGAGACGCATTAAATACATGCTCAAGTGATGTTATTGCTTCACAGGGGAAAGGCAGGTGCCGTGGCTGTGCGAGGAGCAGGAGGGGAACAATCAAGGAGGGTTCCGGTTTTTGTCAGGATGTGGGAGCAGAGTTAAGTGTAAGGTGCGCAGGGGATCTGTACTGCATCCACTTATTTCTATCTATTCTCATCTTTTTGAACAATCACTCATCCCATCATTCTTTGCCAATCACCCATCTCTTCCTTCCACAGCTAATGCATGATGCCAGCATACTGTACTCAGGTCAGGTCAGGTCAGGTCAGGTCAGGTACGTGAGCATGCGCCAGAGCAGCACGTTGCTGCATCCACTTTACTCCATGAACCTCCATCTGGCCATCCCCCAAGCAGATGCCTGGCCCATCCCCATCTCCTTGAGATGCCGATCAACCTGTTGCAACCACGAGGCACATGGATGGCCATTGGCCTCCACCACTCACGAGGCTCCATCGCTGAGAGAATCTGGTGAGCAGGATCAGCATCAGGAAAATAAGCCACATGTCCATACAGCCACAGCTGATGCTCACAGAGTATGCAGGTACCAAATAATATTAGTCTCTCACAGCAACCGCTCGTTGTACACAACGTCCCATCAGCGATAGCCAAGGATTCTCAGAAGATAACTGGTTCCAAAGGAATTAAGTCTCCGTCTCAGACCCTTGGTCACAGTCCAAGTCACATCCGTAGAGCAAGAATGGAAGCACCAAGGACGTGAAGACTCGGACTTTCGTCCTCTGCACAGGTACCGACACAGCGCCACACCCCATTGATCCAATGAATCAAGTACTCCCCAGGCCCGACCCAGACGTCTATTGACCTCAGGCTCACAGCCAGCAAAGACATGAATATCACTGCCAAGGTAAGTGAATCTCTTGGTGACATCAACATCCTCACCACGAACAGGTACAGAAAAGATAACATCCAAGATGTCATTGAAAGCCTGGATCTTAGTTTTGACCCAGGTAACCCGTAATCCCAGTGGATCCGACGCATCATTCAGTACCTCGAGGGCGCCCAAAAAGGATATCATGAGTCTCCGCAAAGATGACTGCATCATCTGTGAAATCAAGGTCAGAGATGTTGACGTTCCCAAATGATGCACCATAGCTTGGTCTCTCCCACATCCTCCACAGAATCCAGTCTATATAAGTGCTGAAATGTATGGGGGCCAGTACACACACCTGACAAACTCTAGTAACAACTGTAAATAAGTCGGAGATGGTATCACCTCATCTCACAACACTCTCAGTACCAGAGTATAGTTGAGCAATCAGATTGATCAGGTTGGGTGGCACCCCATGAAGACCAAGAATCCTCCAGACGGCATCCAATTTCACCGAATTGAACGCTTTGCAGAGATCAGGATAGGCTGCAAGCAATCCCTGCCGAAAATATCGTTTGCATTCGGTGAGGACCCGAAGGGTAAGTATATGGTCAATCGACCTCTTCGGTGTAAAGCCTGCCGACTCTGGACATTGGTGCTCAAGCAGATGGTGGTGAACCCCATCAAGAATTATCCGAGCAAAGACCTTGCCCGGCACTGAGAGCAGTGTCACCCCTCGGTAGTTGTTGCAGTCTTGGCGATCACCCTTCTTTTTCCAGAGAGGGACAACAAGGCCCCTTTTCCAGTCAGTTGGGATGATGCCTGTGTTCCAGGCAGAGCACAAAACTGCATGCAATGACATGAATGCAGCATTTCCACCAGCCTTTAGAAGTACTTCGTGGATGCGTCAGATCCCAGGAGCTTTACCCCATTTCACAAGGTTCACCCAGCCTGTGTTTTCCACAAACGAAGGTGGATCAGAGTTGGTTGGAGGGTCAGCAAGAGGGATAGTAACACCCCTGACATCTAACTCAACAGCTGGTGGATCAGCCTTGGGCATGGTAACCATCACAGCAACCAGACCAATAGTCGGTGTAACCACACGCTATGTTCTCACCACTATCTGGTCTCAGAACCTCAGAGAGTGCTGCGATACTAAAATTCAAACGCTTGAGCTCAGATGATAACAAAGACAGGTGATCATCCTCTCTTAGGGAGAGGACATTCTAGGCACCCATCTGAAGGAATCCCCTCATTCTAACCCAAGGAGACGGCTGTGTAGTGGACGACACCTCAGCACCACCCCGACACACACAACCGCAATCTGACCCAGGAAGGTTACCCCTGTCGCATACTGTACTGTCGCATGTTGTCATTGATAAGGTTTTGAGGGCAGGTCTGTCACGTAGGGGATTAGTGGGAATGGATGCAGTACGTGTTGCGATTGTTGCGCATATATGTCATTCTATTGTTCTCACTGTAAATACTTCTTTGCCTGCCATTGTAAATACTTGCATTTTTATTCCTTCTCATTCTGATGGCGGTATAAGACTGCTGAGGCATTTGGCCAGCACGGATTAATTCACCATATTCAATCTCATATGCGATTATGTGTTGTTGATTCCGCTCGGCCGACTGACTGAGGTCTGTTACGTAGCGGTCAGCATCATGGTACTCGCTGAAACAAGACTCAGGCTTTTGTCTCTGGCAACACGATTCTGAATTTAGGATTCTGCGGGAAGTTCAGGGGTAACTGGCGATCGAAGTCTATTAAAAGACACGCAATCCTCTCGGAGTTATCCAGAGGCGACGTCCCTGTCATGTTATACATACAGCATGCATTTTGTAGATAAAAAAACATACCTAGGTTTCTGCTTTTGTACTTGCAATTTTTACTTGAAGACACGACAGTGCAAGTGATTCACCGATGTAATATTTTGCTTCCAAAGGGAGCAGGTATCAAGAGTAAAAAAAATGCAACACTCGCAAAAAGGTGTTTAAATAAGGGCATGCAAGAGAGAAAAAAAATACATCATTCATCCATATACAAAAAAATATACCAGGAGACATTTATGTTCTGCTCAGCTTGCCTGTAACATGGACACGAGTTGAACGTGACCTTGGTCAAGTGCGATGTCCAATGCAGTTTTGTCAAACTTGCTTACAGCATACACGTCAGCACGACTGTGTAGCAGAAGATCCACAACACGTACATGTCCATGCTCAGATGCCCAGTGCAGTGCTGTCATTTTCAGCATGTCCTTGGCATTTATCTCAGCACCATTCTGCAGCCATTAGTACAGGGACATCCATTACATATTCTAGGTTATTAGCCAAAGCAAAAGTCCCAAATACTGGAATAACGATCAATAGCATTACAATGCAATTTACTTTACATCATATTTTTCTAGGTTATGACCTCTATGTTTTTCTTTTTCTTGTTCCTTCTCCCAAGAGTCCAGCTTGTTCCTCTGTTAGGGAGTTAATAGCACCAATGTTTCCATTATACTATTCATAATCTGGAGATTGGTGCTGTCTATAGCTCTTGTTCATCGGAAATTTGTCTTCCACAATGTTCGCACAATCGTTCTCAAGTCATATACAGGGTGTCCCAAAAAAATACAACTTTTCATCTGCAAAGAGGATGGTCATAACATATATTTTTTAAAAAGATATATGGCTGGATAGAAAGCTGAAAGGTTGAAGTTTATTGTCCTAATGTCAAAATTGCCACCAAAATTTAAATTTTGGTATAGAATCGTCGTTTTCTTTTAGACCACATGTTCGACGTAGGCTCCACGTTGTCCGATCACTGCCTGCAAATGCGTTGTCATGTTCTCCATCACTTTGGGAAACGTTTCCTGAGGAATGTTCTGGATTTCTCGGTGGATGTTTTCCTTCAGCTGATCAAGAGTCTAAGGCCTAGGGTTTCCATAGATCCTGTGCTTGAGATACCCCCACAAGAAGAAGTCTGGAGGAGTAAGGTCAGGGGAATACGGTGGCCACTCAACGTCTTCGTAGAGGGAGATAAAGCGGCCCTCAAAATGTTGGTTGAGAAAACGCCTTGTTTCCCTGGCTGTATGGGGCGGTGCCCCATCCTGCTGGAACCACTGGGTTCTCATCTGGATTAGGTTGTTTCTCCTACGGGCCTGAGTATGTAGCTCAGGCAGATAGAATACCTGAATCATTTCGCGATAGTTCCTCTGGTTTACCATGTAAGTGCGTCCCTGGTCATCTTCAAAGAGGTATGGACCAATTATCCCATACCAACCAACCGCCACCCACATGGTGACTTTGAGAACAGAGCGACGCACCAGTTCAGTTGATGCATTACCAGGATTTTCAGTTCCCCAGTACCGAAAGTTTTGCTTGTTTACCTCCCGGACAAGTGAGCATGGCATTCGTCCGTCATGTGAAGTTTTTTGAGGAAGTCTGCATCTTCCTCCAACTTTCCTGATAACCAATTTGCAAAGTCTAGTCGTTTGCGTTTCTGTTGATCAATAAGCACCGTTTCCGTTTGAATTTTGTATGGAAAGGCATGAATGTCTTGGCGAAGGATCCTCTGAACGGTGCTCTTATGAATGTTTGTCTCGGCAGAAAGTCGTCGAATCGATTTTTTTGGACTCTGAACGACCGCCTGTCTCACCATTTCCACATTTTCTTCACTACGACCTGTCCTCTTCCAACCACTGTGACCCTTGTGAAGGTCACAGATGGTTCCCACATTGGTAAACTTTGCGATGGTGTACTTTATTTTCCGAAAGTTTGGTGCATGGCGCAAGTGGATACCGAAATGTCTCGAGTAAAGACGTTGCACCTGTATGACACTTTTCGTCTGGTGCCAAAGTTCAACAATTTTCGTCCGTTGTTGTACGTTCAGTCTTGGCATTTTTCTGGCGCTTGCTTGGTATCGAAATAAACTTCAGGGTCTCTGCAACAAGAAATGAAGCATGTCACAAAATTACTGCTTATTTAGGATCAAACGAAGCATTTTAAAAGTTGTATTTTTTTAGGACACCATATATCCCGCCTTCCATAAGAGCCAGTGCCATGCGATAGCCTGGCCATGAGCATCTTGATATTCTGCAGTTATAAATATAAGCCTTGCAGTATGTATGATAATATTAATGGACGACATTGTCAGATTGGTGTGTATATATAGTCCAAATAAGCTTATATAAAGAGGGGTGGGTATATCTCAATCATCAACACACAATTCAATCAAATACAGATAGATTGAATAGTTATGTTCCACAGGTTGGATTATTCCAGCAAAAGTTTTTATTTCTGTATAGAGTCAAGGCTCATTAAAGAGCTAGAACACTGAATGGATCAGGATGCAACAGATCAAAAGGAACAGTAGAGAGGGGGGAAATACCAACAGCAGTGCTGAAGGACAAATTAGAAGGAGACTGCCTTACAGTCCTTGATCCTCCACAACTGTTGCTTTCTCACGAACTACAAATCTAACTTCATTCTATGCTGTCCACTCCTGTAAGTAATTTTGGGAGTGTCCTGCTTCTGAAAGAAAGAACCAGCTCTGGCCATCCCATTCCTCGCCACCAGCTCCCGGTCCTCTCTATTCCTCGTTCCCCAAACAAATTTACCAACGCATTTCTCTTCACCTGGTTCTGCTACTCCCACATGTGCAATGAAGTCCTTAGCAATGCACAGCATCACCTCCAGCTCAACCATTCCCATAATCCTCTGCAGTGAATTCCTAAACTCCTGCTTTTCTACCTCAATCCTTCCCGTTTATGGCCCATATAATCAACATGACACACACTATTTGCCTCCATTACCAAACATGTCATAAGCCATAACTATCCATCCGTCCCTCCCTTATTTTAACTCTGAACCACCACCTTACTGAGCTCTTCCAATACTATTATTCCAACGTCATCACTCCTTCATGCCCTCCTGTGTACAACAGCTTGTACCTCCTTCCAAACTCCTCACCCTTTCCCCTTTCCATCTAGTCTGCTGCACACACAACACTTCCAACATCCTTTTCTGCATCATCTCCACCACATCAACTCCTCTCCCCTCCATTGATCCCACGTTCAAACTACCTATCCGGACCTTGCTTCTGAACCGTTACCCACCTGACAGAGCTAGTACCATCTTGATCAGTTTGGGATGTTATGGTTTATATGGTTAAGTTCAATAAACATTAAATTTGATACACCTTCCCTGACTTTTCAAAAGCATATATATTTTAAATATCGATTCTGGTATTGAGTAAACTATTACTTTTTCATTACTGGAAAAAAACGAAATGTTTGTCATGGTCATGCATAAAATTTGATCAGATTCATCGATGTGAGAAAGGCCCAACCTTAAGGAGTAACTCCACAATATTCACATGCCCTGCAGCTGCCGCCATATGTAATGGAGTTTTGTCCACCTTGGTGCGCGCATCTCGGCTCACACCTGCACGCAGAAGTACCTCTGCCGTGCTGTAGTGCCCAAACTGGGAAGCCAAGTGCAATGGAGACGTACCTAACTGTGGAAAGAAAGCATGTGTAGAGTACATGTCACATGTCAGACCTTAAAGGAGAAAATGTATAACATTGCAAAAGCCAATTTTTTAATATATTTTTTTGCCTTCCGACGGACTTCGGTAGTACAGCCAATCTAGTTTCACCAGCCTGGGTGATATTATATGTTAGAGAACAAGTTCGAGTTTCATGGCATGTTGTCAATTTTTCACAGTTATGCCCTTTTTGGACTTAGGAAATATCACATTGGTAAAGGCCCTGTCACACCTTGACGTTTTAGCCAGCATATGGCAAGGTCTCAAAATGTATGTAAAACGCTGGCGTACACTGAACTATTGATGTTTTTTTTAATTTTTGGGCATATAAAAACGTGTTGGACGTATGCATAACGTATTAGTAACGTACACAGAACGTTTAAATCACATATAGATAACTTATACCAACGAATACTGAGCATGTTGTCGGCGTTCACAACCTATGCCCAACGATAGTCTAACTTATGCGTAGCGCGGCAGCGTATCGCTGACGATCACGTGGCGTAGGCTATTAATAAGCTGCGGCTTGACGATTCAAATCATAACCGCAGCAGACATCGAAGTGTGAAGCCACTGTCACACCTTGACGTATTAGCCAGCGTATGCCGACGTATGAAAAATTTGCCGAACCAAGCTGGCACACGTCGAATACGTTATGGGTAAGTTTTGTATACGTTAATAGCATGCTGGCATACATCGAAGTATGCTGGCATATGTCGTAATACGCTGGCATACGTCGCCATACGCCGAGTACGTCGATACATTTTCAGCATGTTGAAAATTTATCGACGTATGACACACATTCCACATACGCTGGCATAAGTTGTAGGCACGTTACGCGATCGTTGACACACGTTACTCATACGTCGAAACACGTCAATGTAATGGTTAGCGTCAGTGTTCCAGACTCCGTTTTTTTTTTTGTTTGTTTTTTTTAATTCGGTATGACGGTGATGTTGACACTTCGATTTCTAGTGCGGTTATGATTTAAATCGTTGAGCGGCAGCCTATTAATTATATTATATCATAACCGCACTAGAAATCGAAGTGTTAACATCACTGTCATACCAAAGAAAAAAATAAAATAAAATAAAAACCAGGGAGTCTGGAACACTGACGCTAACCATTACATTGACATGTTTCGACTTATGAGTGACGTACAAGTAACGTGTGTCGACGTGTGTCAACGATCGCGTAATGTGCCAACAACACGTTACTCATAGGTTAGAAATAAGTTTCGGGTATGCTAAACATTACCTCGACGTGTTTCGACTTATGAGTAACTTACAAGTAACGTGTGTCGACGTGTGTCAACGATCGCGTAACGTGCCTACAACTTATGGCCAGCATTATGCGGAACGTGTGAGTCATATGCTGGCATATGTCAAAAAATTTCAAGCATGGAAAATTTGTCTAACACCTCGGCATACTACGACGTATGCCAGCGTACAAAGACGTATGCCAGCGTACTACGATGTATGCCAGCGTGCTACGACGCATGCCAGCGTGCTCTTAACGTATACAAACTTACCCATAACGCATTCAACGTGTGCCAGCGTTTTAGCCAAATTTTGCATACGTCAGGCATATGCTGGCTCAATCGTCAAGGTGTGACAGAGCCTTTAGGGACATGTATTGCTAAGCAATTCTTGCTCTTGTTATTAATTCCCTACCAGTTTCACTCGAGGGGATTATAGGTTTGCTCCCCTTCTGTCGGTCTCACCTGTAGGTTTTCAGACTTTTTACCCAAACCTTTAACACATTAAAGTGAAACTTGGTACATGGCTTGATTGTGATAAGTTTCAGAACAAGTTCGACTTTCAGGGCGTTTCATCAATTGTTCACAGAGTTTTGCCATTTTTAAACTTAGAAATGATCACATGGGTAGTCGATGACACACTTAAATTTTTGAATTGATCGGTTGGGCTGTTTAAGAGAAGAGAGTTTTGAAAGGTCTTAGCTAAAATCCAGTATGGCTGCCAAACCACATGAGCAATGATGCCATAGTTATCCAACTTTTTCTCCCTATGTATGGCATCTTCATAGGATAGGGCAGCGTGAGATGGCATTGTCATAAAATGGCATAGTCATTGGAACAAAGGGGCACGGGACTGCATCATCATAGGATAGCATCATCATTGGAATGGGTGGCAGGGGATGGCATAGTCATTGGAATGGGCATCATTCGGTACCTAGCATAACTTCTCGCAATTATAAAGCATGCATCTATTTATTCTAATTACTCTTTTAGTCTACGCTGCTAATTGAATTTCCATGTTCACATGTGACTCCACAACTCCCTTTATCACACCGTTGGAAAATTAAGAGGCAGGTATTGGAGGCTGTAGGAAAGGGAAAAAGGGAAAAAGGGGAAGAAAGGGAAGAAAGGGAAGGGGAATGGGCAGTGGGGTAGAAAGGGCTCGAAAACTACACCAATTTATATAGACAGTAAATAAAATTGCACCATCTGGGCTCCTTATTTGGGACAAAGAACAATCTATAAATCGACTGCAATATGCCAAATCCACTGTGTACCCAATCAGTTGTGAAGGGAGCTCCATTGGTCATGAGGTTAAGGACTTCATCCTCTTCTCCTTTTCGAGCCGCCTCAAGCAGGCGCTTCCCCAAGTCAACCAGGGACATCTGTGAAGATACAAACCAAGTTAAGACATGGCCAACACTCCACATGCAACTTTCTTATCAAAATGGCAAAACAATTCAACTATGTAACACAAATGATCAGTTGATAGCTCTCGCCTCCCTCCAATTCATCTTTTCCTGTTCATGCTATCAGTCATGCGTTCACATAAAAGAAAATGAGTGACTCTACATTGCCATATGACAAAGTGTAAGCATGGCCTCCTGCCAGATTATTGTATGGGGATGGGTAAATGGACTTGGTTTGAATATTTTTCTGCTCATTTTTATTAACATGATAAAGTAAAACCGTTCAAAACTGTTTATACTCCATCAGGTACCATATAGAGTTGGTACTTTGCACTGAAGCATTGAAAAAGTAAAAAGTGACATTGGTAGGAACTTCTAAAACTGATAATTACTGCATCCAGTCATTCCTCAAAACATGTATCTATTTAAAATTTTACTTCACCCCTTAAAAAAAAAAGTAGTAAAAAACAACAACTAAGCATTCAAAATGTTATCGGAATGAGATGTCTTGACAACAACCCTTTGTTTTTAAAACATACGTATATTTGTTCGGAAAAAAAGTAAGATTTCTTTACCAATAACATATATCCGTACTGAAAAAAAAACTTTAAAACGTCATTTCTTGGACTATGTATCTCATTCATACAACTTTCCATTGCCCTCGTACACGAGTGCTCCCAATAAATCCTATTGCTCGTTCTCAAGGTATTTCCCTTGAACTAGACATACAGTACATAATACTGACTTGTCCCATCGATTTGGTAACACCTTGATGACACGTGGATATAAATCCTTGGGACAGATACACAGCCATTTAAAACATGTGCAATGAACATCTTAATCAATCGTAAATTCAATATCACCAAGATGCTCTTAGATTATTCCAGAGATGAAAATCACAAGGTGATAAGCCTGGACTGTATGGGGAATGATTTAGAACTTCCCCACTCATCACTGTTGGAGTAGCAGTGGTCACATTTGCCATGTGAGGGTAAACATTATTGTACATGCCCCGAGACCATCGTTTGCATATATGAGGGTGAATATTATTGTTCATTCCCTGAGACAGCACACCTCGCTATTCTCGACATATTGCTCATCTCACTCCGATGCTTAAAAAGTTACTCTTGGAATGTGCATTCATGGTTTTCCCACATTCAAGAAATTCCAAAAGAATTAAACCATTAAATTATCAAAACATCACTATGAAATCCTTTCAAGGTGATGAGCAGAAAATCATTTTTTTCTGGGGTTAGTGGGGAGGAAGGTCGCCTCCACCCCAATGCTGGATCACTTTGTGTCTGGTACGAATCAATGGCCCCAGTATTCTTCACGTCGTAAAATCTTCTTCAATAAATCATCTCTCTCCCTCTGGTTGCGTTCCAGAGAATCTGTTGCAATGGCAACGAGAGTTTCCTCTTGATTAAACATAGGGTCCTTGGTACCCACCTTTCACTAACCTTATTGAACTTCAGGGGACAATGAATGATTGTTAACACACTTCCACCAATCTTCTGAAATTTCACATCGAGTAATGTAGTGATTCTCCAAAATTAGCAGTTCAACATGTTTAATCCATTGGGACCATACTCTGTGCAGAGCATTGGTGCTGCCGAAGCAGTCTCCTTGGCGACAGAGCACAATGCTGGACGGGTCGCCACCCAACACAGGACACCAGCAAGCTGGTACTCATTTTGCCAACCTTGGAAGGATGCCAGGCAGAGTCAACCCCACCTGATATTAATTCAACAACCGAATGGGATTTGAACTCAGGATCCTAGGATCCCAAGCCAACCACTCTAACCATTAAGCCAACACCAGGCATAACATGTTTAATGTATGACCATAGTTTGCATATATGCGGATACTCAAGGTCACTCACCAATTCACAGGCATTTTTTAACTCATTGCACCATTTAAACACACAACGATGTGAAAGACATGCAGCATGAAATTGTGAAGACAGCTTCCTGTGAATTGCAGCTGTTTGATGCTTAATGTTCCTTCAACAATGAACTTAATGATACACCTGGGTGCCATCCTTGTTTTACCCAGAATGCTTTGACCAGTGTTGAATGTCACTTCATGTAAAATTTGCTCTGATTTGATAATATCATTGCACAAAGCTTCAGCAATTAAATATTTTTACATGCACTATACCAAAGAGCCCACACTAACATTGAACCGCCCTCAAATTCCTTGGAGAATGACCAATGAAAAGTTTTGTTTCAATTCATCTTTCCTGTTTTTTAACATATATTTTAAGTCGAGTTCCCAATTTGCCCAAGTACTAGGGTATGGGGGATGGATATACATAAGGAGAAAAGGAAGAATAACACAAAAACGAGTAATAATGGGTATGAACATATTAAATTAGAGGAAAAAACAAAAGCTCCATTTCATACTTGGTGCATTCAAATGGGGTTTGGGGGTGTAAATTTCCAGCATAATTTAGTATGTAATAAATAGATGTCCCCTCAATGGAATTTAGCCTTTCGACATTGAAGTGTCTTCCCGAAGCAGATCAAATATTTAGAGACAAAGTATTGTAATAAAAGTCACAGCTTTGAGCTCTCAGGGTATACAGTTTCTCTGATTTAGTATCAGTATATCTATCTACAGATTCCACACCTGGAAGTAAGGCCTCTACAATTATGTTAACTTCATATTTACCATCAGTGAGTATGTGAGTAAAAAAGATAAATAAAGAAACTTACTTGCAGTGACATCGAGGAAGTGCAGTGCTTGTGACAACTTGTGTGAAACCTTTTTTTTTTTAAACCACTATTTATAGTTTTTATTCCTGTTGAGTTTTGAATAACTGACACCTGCCCAATTTTACAGATATATTACAATTAAGACAAGACCAAGTATTTAACAATGCTAAGCCTCACTTGGAAGGAGGGTGGTGGGGGCAGGTGGGGGTAATGTAGATCTAGGAACTGTGCAGACTCACTGACTGGCACACAAGGCAGCTAACTTGGACTACATAGTCCACATACAAGGCATAAA
This sequence comes from Eptatretus burgeri, assembly GCF_056783735.1. Classification (NCBI taxonomy): domain Eukaryota; kingdom Metazoa; phylum Chordata; class Myxini; order Myxiniformes; family Myxinidae; genus Eptatretus; species Eptatretus burgeri. The sequence goes on from NC_140972.1 coordinate 41,802,298, forward strand.
ATCAACATCTGGTTAAATTGGATAACTTTGTTAAACGGCGCTAAAGGCAGCACGGGAACGCTAGTTGAGCCCATAGGCTTTACATTACAGGCTGGACTGGCAAGCTTGAAACGTGACAAAGGCTGCTCAGTTGTGATAGTCGTGTCCATGGCTTGAGGTACACTACAAGGCCTGAGAGAAATGCTGAAATTTGCTGTGGTGGCAGATGTTACACAGAATCTGTGCATTTGTCACTTATGGTCAAATCATAATAACTTCGCTCCAATATATTGGGGTGGGGGGGAGGGGATCGAAAGACCTTTTCATTGCAGTGTCAATGATTGCCTTAGATGTGAGAATGAATGATCTATACAGTGGCCTGCAAAAGTATTCACTCCTCTCCAACGTTTTTACATTTTGATGCCACCTGGGCGTATTTCACATTTTGATGCCATGCCCTCAAATCAAACTTAATATACAGTTTTCCACAAACTATTCAAAAGTGATAAAGCTGAAAATGCAGATAAAATGTGAATAAGTCAGATTAAAAGAAAAATCATATGATTCTCACTTTGACAAGTATTCAAACCCTTTGCCTAATGAACTCTAAATCACTTCAGGAGCAAATTATTTGTTTGTAAGGTTACAAAATAAGTGTCATAGGTTTCACATGGATGGAATCAGTGATTGCACTGAAAAATTAAGTTCCACCACTTATCTAAGAAGCTTTATGTGGAACTCACTTGGTCAGCCAATAAGGCAAACATGAAGACCAAGGAGCTTTCTTAAGAAATCAGACAACGTGGTGGAGAAGCACCGTTCAGGAGAGGGTTACAAGAAGATTTCACTCATTTTCAGTGAAATCTATCAGTAAGAAGAGGAAGACAAATCATACCACCCATACTCTACAATCTACCCAGATCAGGTCATCCATCTAAACTCAGCAGCTGGGCAAGCAGGAAACTTGTTTGGATGTCACTGTAAATCCAATGACTTTGAAAGATCTGCAAGACTCTATATCCAAGATGAGGGTCAGTGTTCATCAATCAACAACATCCCTACTCTTCACAAAGCTGGCTTCTATGGACAAGTGGCAAAAAAGCCATTCCTGAAAAAGATGCATCTTAAAGCACATATAGAGTTTGCGAAAAAGCATCTTCATGATACTGCAGGCATGTGGAGAAATGTTTTGCGGTGAAACGAGACAAAAATTGAATTTTTTGGTCTAAATTCAAAGCGTTATGTCTTTCACAAGCCTAACACTGCACATCACCCAGTCAACACCATCCCTACTGTCAAGCATGGTGCCAGCATCATCATGTTATGGGGCTGCTTTTCATCAGCAGGAACTGTCAAGCTTCTCAGGATAGAAGGGACAATGGATGGTACAAAGTACAGGAGAATCATTGATGAAAACCTGCTTGTGTCAGCCAAGAATCTGAAACTGAGTCGGAGATTCACATTTCAGCAAGACAATGATCTGAAGCACAAAGCTAACACCACACTGGAGTGTCTGAATAAGAAGAAATGAAATGTTCTTGAGTGGCCAATGTCAAAGTCCTGACTTGAACCCAATTGAACATTTATCATGAGACTTGAAGATTGCAGTCCATCAACTAGAGGGGGAGCACTCGGTAGAGTGCAAAACCTCCGCCGCCAATACTGCTAGGTCACTCAAATGAACCTGATATCCTATTCATTCAATTTGACGTCAACAGTGCTCACAGAGTTATAGTTTGCAACTTTCCCTTTTGCTTTTAACTTTTACATACTCAATTCATTTGTCATAACTCGATTCCTTGAGACAGAAATTGATTTTACATGGGTATATCCACCTGAAGTTCCAAAATCAGCCGCAATTATAATTTTGGCATGTTTTTTGTTGGAAATCACTTAAAACATGTAGAAATGCAAATAAAGAATCAAATATTTTTTTCAAAATGGCCACCATAGCGGCCATATTGGACTTTGGACCAAGTCCAAAATCTAATGGCATGATCCTTGGACCATACCTAATCCCCCCACCAAGTTTCGTCAAAATCCGTCAAGGAGTTTTTCCGTAATACTGTTCACAAACAAACAAACAAACAGACAGGGGTGAAAACGGTAACCTCTGTCCACCTTTGATGGCGGAGGTTAATAAAATCTAAATTTTTTTGAAACAAAAGGTGCAAAATTTCTGGGTTTTTTTCTCTAACAAATTTTTTTTGGGGGGTTGGAAATCACTTGGTTCACTTCTCCAAAACATGTAGAAATGCAAAAACAAAAATTCAAATTTTTTTTCAAAATGGCCACCATAGCGGCCATATTGGACTTTGGACAAAGTCCAAAATCTGATGGCATGATCCTTGGACCATACCTAATCCCCCCACCAAGTTTCGTCAAAATCCGTCAAGGAGTTTTTCCGTAATACTGTTCACAAACAAACAAACAAACAGACAGGGGTGAAAACAGTAACCTCTGTCCACCTTTGATGGTGGAGGTTAATAAAATCTAAATTTTTTTGAAACAAAAGGTGCAAAATTTCTGGGTTTTTTTTCTCTAACAAATTTTTTTGGGGGGGTTGGAAATCACTTAAAACATGTAGAAATGCAAAAACAAAAATTCAAATTTTTTTTCAAAATGGCCACCATAGCGGCCATATTGGACTTTGGACAAAGTCCAAAATCTAATGGCATGATCCTTGGACCATACCTAATCCCCCCCAAGTTTCGTCGAAATCCTTCCAAGAGTTTTTCCGTAATACTGTTCACACACAAACAAACAGACAGACAGCGGTGAAAACAGTAACCTCCGATCTTTGATGGCGGAGGTCAATGATCCCCATCCAACTTGACAGAACTAGAGCAATTTTCACATGAAGAATGGGCAAAGATTTCTCCATCTCACTGTGTAAAGCTGCTAGAGACCTACCCATAATGACTCATAACAGTCATTTCTGCAAAAGGCGTTTCCACCCAGTACTGACCTAAACGGCTGAATATTTTTGCTACCAGTGAATTTTGACTTGTACCTGTTTTTTTGCAGGTATTCCTGACATGCAACCTCCTTCAACTATAACAGTGTTTAGTTTTATCTCTTCAGTTATGAATAAAAAAAGTTAATTTGGAAAAATTGCTTCTACACAATTCTTAATTCATTAAGTGGCATTATTAGTCGGGGGTGAATACTTTTGCAGGCCATCATACCGGTATTCAAAAGGATATGCTCAGACTCACAATATCTTTTAAATTTGTGATTATTTTTTATAAAATTTTTTACATATTAAATTAAACACTAAAATTAATTTTATATTAACAAAAATTATATTTTAAAATATATTGCATTTTAAATGTGATCTATATTTTAAAAGACATTGACTCACTGAGACAACAGATTACAACAGCCTCTGCTGTCCCTGTCCTTCGGTAGCGAGCAATGCCAACTATCAGCAATTGATAAAACAGGTGAAAATAAATCATTAACGTAAGCATGCGTTGGCCCCTACTCGAGACTCTTCTGTGATGTGTGGATAAAACATTGCACTTCTCCAAAACGTTTGTAACCCATAGTTAAACAGAATTTCATACATTTCAGAATCTAAAATGTACCAATCAACTCCATCTTTAATGCACCTCTTCTGTTTCAATGACAAAGTAACATTATTAGAACCTTACCAGTTTCACCGGAGGGGAGCATAGGCTTGCTGACGTCCATCCATCCCAACATGTGTTGTTTTTTTCGGAGTTTTTTTTTCCCCAGACCCTTTAGCATATTCAACTGAAACTTGGTACATGGCTTTATTATGAAAAGTTACAGAACACGTTCGAGTTTCAGGGCGTTTCATCAATCTTTTCCCACAGAGTTATGCCATTTTTGGACTTATAAAATATCACAGCGGGAGGGGACATGTATTGCTAAGCAATTCTCGCTCTTGTCATTCTTCCTTTACTATCAGACAATGTGCAATGAGGCTGTTATTTTTGCATAATACCAGGGGTACACAACTTTCAAACTCGGTTGTCTCCTGACCAAGAGATGGGTAAATTCCACTTGTCCGGACCACAAGGTGACTTGTCTGAACTTTCAACTACTCCATCTTAATTTCTACTCACACATGGTGTTCCTCATCCAATTAAGATTATTATGCTGATTTTGTAGCTCTGTAGGTTCACCAATACAATAAATGTTGAAAATAGATTTTTTTATTATGTAAAAAAAACAACATTGCTTCGCACTATACACAACAGGACTCGACCAATGAACACAGAACACTCTACAGCAATAAGTATACCATGTAACCAATCATCATCACCATGCAAAAGGACACCACTTGTGGATCTGAGCATTATTAAATGAAGTACATTTTCTCATTAATGAATTGTCAGCTGGTCAATAGCAACTAAATTGTCCACATTTGTTAACAAGTTGAAGAGCTCATTTTCTTCCTAATAATCGGAATATGTTGAATCTCCAACGGGCATAAATGTTGGATGACGTGATCTCTGTCCTCTTGTTTACCATAGGAGCACATCTTGTTTTACATAATACACTTCTTGACTGAGACGAATCCATGGATATACACAAGTGATCCATTGTGTCAATCGTCAGAGATGATGTCCAGACATACTTGATACACTTAATGGCAGAAACCTTCACAAATCGAACTTTGCTGGCCCCATGTGTCTGGCCAACCTTCGATCTGCTTCTGAACCAGTCTACAGCCATCATCACCCAATCTTTTTGATGGTATATTGTTATGAACTAGGCAGGCAGCAGCCTCTTCCCTCTTTACAGAACTTCATGGAATCACGAGCTGGTTAAACACTTTGAATATGTCTTTCAATCCTGACAAATCTCTCACTCTCAATCTCTCTTTCTCTGAAAGGAATCTCTGGCAAACCCTCCCATATCTACTTTCTTAAGCATAAGAAGAAGTTCAATCACTCAATATTTTGGTCCTCATTATCAGCAATGATGATTCTTAGGCAAACTACACTTCTAACTGGCCTCCAAAGCAAGTCACGGAGTCCTTCCTTGGTACACCTGAACTCTTACCCACCAACAAGGCCTTCATCCACAGCTTAAGAAGTTGATGGAGTACTGCTCTACACTCTGCGCCGGCGCTCTTGCCTGACACCTTGCTCAGCTTGACGCCATGGAAACCTAGGCCTTCCAGATCATTGGAAACTCTGGTGATGAAGCTGAGTCGATGGGCCTTTCACATTGCAGCCAGGTTGGTGGTCTCTATGTCTTCGACCTCCTCCTTTCTGGTCTCGCACCATTTGCTCTTTCCGTGCTTTGACTCCTCCCGACCCCCCCCCCCCCAGCCCAAATTATTGTCATTTGATATGAATTTTCTTATCGTTTTAATTATTATTAGTATTAATATATGCTATGTTGCAATGTTATCATTGTTTTTGTTATTTATTTTGTAATTAGAATGCCATGCCATGGTAGGACGATGTATTAAGCTGCTTAATATACCTTAACATGGCGTGCCTTTAAAAAATGAGAATTCTTATGGATATTTTGTAGCTATTTAGCCTTACCAACTCAGGTCATGACAATCATTTTGGTGTATTACATTCCACATCAGAACTCGACAAAAAAACGACACACACACACACACACACACACACACACACACACACACACACACACACACACACACACACACACACACACACACACACACTTATAATCAAATCATAAAGGGTCTACAGGGTCTTGTGAGTTGTCTGGGTCCTCCTGGTCTTTTGGATCCTCAGGGTCTTTTGGGTCCTCAGGAGCTTTTAGGACTTTTGGGTCTATTATATTTATACAATTGGCATTATTATATTTATTTTTCGGACTACATATAATTTATATCACAAGTCTGATGGGGAGGATCATAGTTTGCTCTTTTTGTCTTTCATCTGGATCTTACAGTACCTTTACTGGAAGGTAATTACATTTAAAACATTGGAAATTTCATTCATCGTTTTGGGCTTTATACATTTTCTAAACATAACTCAATTGTGACCCATTTTCAGCAAGTTAGGAGCAGACAATCTGGTGGCTCTGCCCTACCATACACATCCAAATCTAAGAGTCACAATATATGTGGGAGAAGAGGGAGAAATGGGAGGGTGGGGGAGAGCAGGGGGGGGTGGGTGGTGGCATGACGGTGTCGAGGGTTCTGGAGGTTGAGCACAAACACGCACAGCCAGTTGGAGATCTGAATTGCCTGATGCTAAAGGATCAGTCATGATGCTGACTTTGGGCTGGTATTTTACTATGAGAGAAAAAAAAAGAATCCCCTACAGAGAACGGGGGAAGCAGCTGTTTGTCGTGTGCTGAAGCCAAGATAGAAACGGCAAACGTTGGAGACAAACCTGAAACCTGAAGTTGTAGTATGAGAACATACCTCTGGATGAAGAACATCCATGTGCAGCTACCCAAGTACAGTGAGTGAATGGGTACTGCTTGGGGACGACATCCCGAGTGAGGCTGTTTTCCGCATACACTCACCTTCCCAGTGACTGTTTGGAGACAGTTATTCTGTGCACCATGTTTTGGCAGTCAAGCTTCAGCAGAAAAAAATAACCTGTTACATTGCGCTGGACGAACACCCCACCTCCCCATCACCCCATGCCACTCAACTCGGCCTGCTCGTGCTGTGGTTCCGAACCACAAAGATTGACAGTTTGATTTCAATGAGAAGGTTAACAAAAAGGAGCTCCCATCATTCTCCATTGCGTATTGGCTATGTCTCGTTTGTATATTAATATCTATGTTTCTTTGCACAGAGAGTAGAGTTATTTTTACTCTCCGTGCAAAGAAACAGATAAAGAGAATTAAAAGTAGACTTTTATATTGGACTTTTTATATTGGAGTTAAACTATATAATCTATGACTACCTGTGCAAGCATATAAACCATGCTCGTTTGTACAAGTTAGCAGTCAGGTGATACAAGTTTGGCTGAATAACAGAGTACAATTATTTGGTAACTGCGGTGCATGTGCATTTAAATAAATCAGTACATTTTTGAAAAGGTTCTGGCTCCGATCTTTTTTTTTTATGTGGTCGTCCATGGTGCAAGTTATTAGGTTATATAGGAGAAAAAACAAATTACTAATGATTGCAAACACAAAGGCTGTAGTCGCTCCGCTCATCCTTGTAATTATTAATTTCTTAACCAAAGTTGACCAACTAGCACAAGCAACTATCACGTTGACCAACTACCATCTCGGCCAACGACCATGAGCACAAAGGTGGAGCGGCATTTTGGGTGTCAGCCTTTCTTCAAATCAAGATAATTGACGATTGAGACAAGTATATATTGTAACGTGCTTGGGGGTCGCGACCACCCGCAGGTCGCAGTCGGGTGACTTTGCTCAAAATGCAGAAACCACACTCCAAGTCAAGAAGCTGGTTTGAGCCCGGATTTCATGCGGTTGGAGTAAACAGGGCATTTTACCAAACACTCTAAAAACAGGAACCATGCCAGAATGTTGACAACATAAAATTAGCTCTTTATTTACAACTTACAAACTTCAACCTAATTTTCCAGATGTCCTTAATATTACTAAGGAAATACACAAAACATAGAGTTCACTGAAATGCATCAGCAAAATCCTGAATTTTGAAACAAGGGCGGCAGTTACAGCCATGTCAGCATGTTGAGATGACGATCAACTTGATAGTGCATTAAACAGTAATGGCAATTGTAATAAATTTATAATGAAGGCAATTGCAAAGCAGAGGACAAAGCAGGAGCAGAAGATGACATTACAAGTTATGTGTAGTGCAATGATTCTCATGCCCTTAGTTTAGTGTCTCTGTGCAAGCATACCCATTTGGATTTAAAACATCCACATCGCTGCGGAGAATCAACTCTGCCGACTGTGGTGAGTTTACAGCTTGGCAAATGTCCCAACTTACGACTTGAGCTCACAAGCCTTGTAGAAACAGCGAGCCCCAAATAGCTGAGATGGTCTCCACTTAGGCCGCAGCTCCGATGCATGGTGAGTCTCCGAGTGTCTTCGTTTCGACCAGAACCTGTCTGAGCATGCTCAATGCAATGCAATTCCAGCGAAGCAACTTCGCAAACTTCTCACTCCTTGATCTGCTTCCTCTTTCTGTGGAGATCATCTCAGCAGCACATGTCAATCTCTGTTGACATCTTGTTCACACATTATTGCTGTATATCTTGTCGCTCAAGGGCCAATCACAGGGCCAACCGTGGCCACCACCTGTCCGGGCAAATCTTTGCTCAGCTAACAGCTGTACCATCGACCAACAATCGATGAGCGATTCTGCCCAATCCTGAGTTTCATCTTGTTCTATGCCTTTTTTTTTTTAAACAGATTTTGGCAAATACGAAATAAGTCTATGACAAAAGCAATAACCATGTTGGTACTAAATTCCAACTCCCATTACAAAAATAATTAAATAATCAACCATTCCACTCAAATTAAAATGTCCATTACAATAAAATACAGGAATTATTATTTTTGTTCTACAGGGTGCCCACACAGCCCATGTGTAACTTTCACCTTTTATAACTTTTGATGTACACACGATAGATACAAACTATAAATGGTGCATGAAAGCATAATTCAACGAGAATGAGCACTCGGTCGAGTGCATATCTCTGCAAGGGTGCACAGTTTACGTTTTGTATCCCACTGAGAGGCCAGATCTGGATCCGGACATGAACCAAACTCAAATTGGGTTGTTCTTGTCACCAACCCAACTCCTCCACCTCGTTTTGTCACAACTGATCCACAATGTTTTGAAATATCATGCTACATATTGTTTTTGGCTGCATCTCTCAATGGAGAAGAATCACTTTAGAAATTAAAAAAAAAATTCTTGTATCTGGATCCGGATACGAATCTTCACCAAAATCGAGTCGATTCATCCTCGTCAGACACCCAACATGTCCACCAAGTTTTGTCTGAATCTGTCCATAACTATTTGAGATATTGCGCTATATATCGGTTTTATCCAAAATCATTCAATGGTGAAGAATCACATGAAAAATTCTCAGATCCGAATCCGGATCTGATCCTCCCCAAAATCGAATAATTTTGTCCTCGTCATACATCCAACTTCTCCATCAAATTTTGTATGAATCCGTCCACAACTTTTTGAAATATCATGTTCACTAATAAACACAGTCAGGGGTGAAAACATAACCTCTGCTCACCTTTGGTGGCAGAGGTAATAGAGTTTATCCTGAATACAGTTCAAAAAAGTTTTGGCTTCAACCTAACTGTCATCTTTCATAATACATTGTTCAATCCGATTATCCAAGTTGTTGAAAACATTCTCCAGTTCCTGCCAAATAATTTCATGAATTGTACTTGTCATCTCATGTCATTGTATTTGTCATTGTAGCTCGAAGTTCATCCAACAAAAAGTGAGTTTGAGGAGTAAACAATGGTGTCACATTTCCCCATAATATGCAGTCAAATGGGAACAGGTCAGGCAAACGAGGTAGCCAATAAATTGGTCCGCGTCTACCAATCCACTTGGCTGGGAAGACATACTGTTACGGGGCCGGGTATCGGTGGTGAGCATGACCGCTCGAGGGAGCAGCAGAGTCGGCTCCACCGAACACACCGGAATTGAGGTCGTGCCTTTTGGATAAGTCCGAAAGGCACGAGTCCCTTACTGGACCATGAATCGCCAATAATTTGACCGCGTAGGGTAGGGTCAATTGCCAAACTTCAATATACATAATTACCCACGCGGACAAAGCTACCGGGGAATTCACACCCTCGACGGACTTCGAGCGGAAAGAGCCGTTACAGAGCTCGAACCATGTGTAACCCGAGCGGAGATTACCAAGGCCCGTCGGGCCAAATGAACAATTTACGGCCTCGCTATTTCTCAATACACACCATGCCAAGCCAATGAAAGAAACACAGAACCGAGCTGGAACATTTAACAAAAGGGATATTTATTTATAAGGGGCAGGGGAGCACGCAAGAAGGCAGAGTTAACCGAATACTGAAGGAATAGCAATTTATGTACAAGCACTTATGCAGTTTTACTTAATAGACTGGCACCACACACACACACACACACACACACACACACACACACACACACACACACACACACACACACACACACACACACACACGCACACACACACACACACACACACACACACACACACACACACACACACACACACACACACACACACACACACAGAAACGGACCCGTCAGGTCTTTATTGGAGGCCTCCAGCTCGAGGAAAGGCGAGCTGGAGGTCAGAGCCTATTCTCGGACCTCTCCGCCTCGTGTAGTCTTCGACGATACGGTGTGGCAGGACTCGAACTCGCCACACAATGCCGCTCCAAGCCCATGCAGGCGATCCTCATGGGACAGGCTCGCAGGCACACAGGCCACAAGAGAAGACGCTCTGTTAGCAGGACCCCAGGAAGGTGACGAATGGCTTCAGAAGACCACCAGACGTCTGAAAACCGAAGACCAGCAGACAATTCTCAACTCTCTCAAGACCAGAAGACAACTCTCAACAACAACTACTCTCGTTTGGCCCACGCACGCTTCTCTTATCCTCCACTCGCACTCCCTCATTGGGCAGAGAGAATGCTCTATGCCCATATTTGGAGCCAAGCCAGAACGAAACGCTTGTGCCAATATTTGGGGCTAAGCCAGAGCAAACCGCTTGTGCCCATATTTGGGGCTAAGCCAGAGCGCAACGCTTGTGCCCATATTTGGGGCGAAGCCAGCACACCAATGTCCAGAGAAACCCCGCCTCCGCAAACTGGACTCCGCCCACATACGTGCTGACATGCATGCGTGCACTGGTGCCGGTGGATGATGGTGGAAGGAAGCGAGTGCAGGTGTTGTTGTGGTTGTTGGTAATTTAAATCCTAACTATCAAAATAACTCACAGCGCACGTACAATTAATCACCCATTAAACATAGGACGGGACCATAACTAGAAACACACACTTACCGATATAGCTGATCTATAGGACCTGGCTGTTGTATGCAGTAAGCTTCCAAATTAGCAACAATACTTCAAGAACCGGTACACATTTGAAGCAAAATGGCAGGGAGCTTGGTCATGCTGGTACTTGTGCAAGGTGATATGTGAAAGAATTAATTGTCATAATACGGAAACAAAGAAATACGACAATTCACAAAGTAATGTTCACCATTGACTGTCGTTACTTGTAAAAAAAAAAAAGCAGCAATGATGCGTCACTCCCTGAGAACACCAGCCATTGATTTTTGGTGAGTCTTTATATTAATGTTGCCAGACATCATGAAGTTTTTCTGTCCCTCAAATGCAGTAATTGTGGTGGTTGACTTTTCCACTGATGTTGAAGTTGCCTCGTCATAAAATGTCAACTCATCAAGAAACTCAGGGAATTGTGAATTTAACAGCTGCAACAACACTAATAACCTTTACAGATCTTCATGAATTATGCCTTCATGCACCATTGATTCATTTTTTTTTTTAAGTTTAAGGTCAAAAGTTTTAGAACACCCACATTTTTCCAGTTTTACTGAAATTTAAGCAGTTCAAGCTCAGTGAATAACCTGAAATGGTACAAAGCTAAACGGTAAACTGCCAGAGGTTAAAAAAAAGAAGTTTAGGTTACCAGAAACTAAAAAAAATCAGAGTTTTTTCAAGAAAAAAAATCAAGAAAAAAATCAAGAAATCAAGAATCAAGAAAAAAAATTTCAGAGTTGTTATAAAAAGAAGCCAAGGTGTCAGTGAGTACAGTTTCCCACACCATCAAAAGGCACTTGGAAACTGGAGGAAACTCTGACAGGAAGAGGTCTGGCAGACCCAAAGCCACAACACAATCAGAAGACAAGTTTTTGAGAGTAAACAGCTTGCGTGAGAGGAGGCTCACAGGACAGCAGCTTCCAGCACAGCTTAAAACTGGTCGAAGTAAGGAAGTCTCAGTTTCAACTGTGAAGAGAAGACTTCGAGCTGCAGGTTTGACAGGTCGAGTGGCATTAAGAAATCCATTGCCAAGATGGCAAAATAAGAAAAAGAGGCTTCCCTGGGCCATGAAGCACTGCCAGTGGACGACTGAAAACTGTAAGAAGGTCTTATGGACCGATTAATCAAAATTTGAAATCTTCGGTTCATCATGCAGGGTTTTTGTACACTGTCGAGGAGGCGAAATGATGGTTCCTCAGTGTGTGACACTAACTGTCAAACATGGAGGAGGAAGCGTGACAATCTGGGGCTCTTTTGCTGGATCCAGAGTTGGCGACTTGCACAGAGTGACTGGCACCCTGAACCAAAAGGGCTACCACAGCATTTTGCAGCGCCATGCAATACCACCTGGTCTACGCCTACTTGGTCAGTAGTTCATCCTACAGCAAGATAACGACCCAAAACATACCTCCAGGCTACGTATGTCAGAACTACCTTTGAAGAAAAGAACAGGACGGTAGGCTCCAAATCATCAAATGGCCAGCACAGTCTCCACACTTAAACCCCATTAAGCTGGTTATGGTGTTGGCTCACCTGGATGAACTGAACAGAAGGGTGAAAGCAAAGCAACCTACAAGTGCAACACATTTGTGGGAACTTCTGCACTAGTGTTGGGAAGAACTTTCCGAACAATATTTGGTTTCCATTATAGAAAGAATGGCACAAGTATGTTCGGCTGATATATCTGCAAAAGGTGACTACTTTGATGAGTCAAAAATTTAGATCAAATTTTGTTCAACAAAATGATTCCATGATTTCTTTTTTATCTGCAATTGTCTATTTGTTCTACGCTTTAATTTCAGAGTACAATGAAACATTAAACTGCTTAAATTTCAGTAAAAACTGGAAAAATGGGGGTGTTCTAAAACTTTTGACTGGTATATCAGGGGTTTCCTGAGAAGCCGGTTACCGGCGACCCGCAGCTGTCTACTCAGAGAAAAAATGTCAATGGTCGCCGCCTACTTCAGCGCCGATTTTTCGATTTTTTTTTTCTTTTTGTCACCACGGAATCTCTACACCCCCGTTTTGAAATCCGAGACAAAAAAACATGAGTATTTCGATAAAAGCGGGCTTACTTTTACTGTTGGTACTCTCGCCAGGTCGAGCACAACACTGAACTAAAAATAACACAAGCAGCTAAAACATGCCTCCTGCAATAGAGTTCTCTGCTTTAGCCTCCTTTTGGACTGTTGGCCTGATACCCTGATACTATACAGCAATGACCTCAAGAAAATAAACTTTGTAGGCCTCGCAGTTTCGGTGCCGAAATGATGGCATCAAAACGAAAATCCCTGTTTGACTTTGGATTTCCGAAGAAGTCCAAAGACATGGGAGGTAAGCTTCTGGCCATCAGTAATTGGTCTAAACTTGCACTCTCGCGAGTGCGACGTCGTTGTTTCACCAAACACGTGTTTCACCTCGTCCATTTTGAGCTTTTCTCAAGTGATGTGGCTCCAAAATACACGGTCACCCGTTGTGCCTTTTTAATTTATAAAGTAATTAGCCTATTAGTTTATATAAATTTATAAAGTAATTAGTAAGCTTAAAGCAGCTTTTGTACATGGTATTATTCGTGGTTATTTGCACTGAAAATCTCCGTTTATTCACTGAAGTGAAGGCCAAGTATGAGCAGCTGTGAACTGGCCAACTGAATACTGGTACCGCAGGTACATGCATGTACCATAGACTTGCGAGCTTTTCTTGACGGTATAACAACACGATATTGGCGGATAATGTAAGGTGGAAGTTTAACAAAATAGGAAGTGAAATGGAATATAGTTTCCTTAATGAATGCTAGTTCATCTACACTATTATTATGTAACACACTTACTTGAGATTGCTCACTGGACTCCACCATGTGCAGTATCATCTCCCGATTAAGAACTAAGGTATGGCCCAAATGTTGCTAAAATGCCTCTCTTTTAAAGTGCTTAGATACTCCATCTTCCAGACACCTTGGTGTGCCCTTAAATTGATGAACCCCATTTAAAAGCTGCTTGAACTAACTATACAGTATAGCTGAATTTCAGTAAACCAGTCAGTCAGTATGTTAATGCAACTACATCCAGTATAGGCATCACCACCTGTTTTTGTGGAGTTTTCCACCCCAACAGCATGATAATATGGGAACTATTTCATGTCAGAAATCATGCTGGAATGCATCTCCAGCCATCTAGGATCCTCCGGCTTCCAGGGCCCAAGGCGGGCCCTGGACCCCGGCCATACAGCTGTGCTCGCTTCGCTCGTGGTGATGGTAATCTGCTACTTTTTAATGGTAGCCTCCTACTCCAAAAAATAAGGAAACCCCTGGTGTATATACATATATATATATATATATATATATATATATATATATATATATATATATATATATATATATATATATATATATATATATATATATATATATATATATATATATATATATACATATATATATATATATATATATATATATATATATATATATATATATATATATATATATAACGAAAATTCTCATCTTGTATGTTCCCGAAATACAGCCAAAACGGTACACGATAGTGCAAAAATTTTAGGGCCACCTTACTCACCATTCATTCGCCTGCGGTGTGCAGTGTCAAGTTTCATTGAAATCGGGCAACGAAAAAAAAAATTAAAAAATCAATTCCCGATTCAGTCAAGGACTCTACGAAAGTATTTGATCAATGCAAACAACCTCAGCGGTATAGTTCGCTGGAGCTATCTTTTTTTTTCTTGAAATGATTTTTTTTTTTTCATCAACCGCTGTCACAACGGGAACCCAACAGGTTCACGGGTTGTCTAGTTTACTATAAAAGTGAGTTTGTATGTTTGTTTTGTTTGTTTATAAGTGCTTGAAAAACTTTTAAAATATTGAACCAAATCCAACCAAATTTTGCATGTCGCTGAAGGGTAACCCAGGTATGCTTTCTGTCAGGGTAGCATATCTGGGAGAGGGGGTTCAAGGTAGGGGGAAGACCCCAATTCTCTCTATGTAAATGTGTATCGTATAGCTCCCCCAGTGGTGTTACAAATAATCTTCTTCCATCTATTTAAAGAGCAGGTTTTGGGACGCTGATGACTTTGCGTGATTTGAAGGTTGTAATCAC
The DNA here is from genome assembly GCF_056783735.1 of Eptatretus burgeri. Classification (NCBI taxonomy): domain Eukaryota; kingdom Metazoa; phylum Chordata; class Myxini; order Myxiniformes; family Myxinidae; genus Eptatretus; species Eptatretus burgeri. The sequence goes on from NC_140972.1 coordinate 41,817,353, forward strand.
ATTAATAATAGTTGGGCAATTACTTTCTTACATTTGAAACTCAAAATATGATAAAATTAACTTTGAAGTCAAAACTTTTGTCAGTGATCGAAAAACAGATCGGAATTTACCGAAGATACTATGAAGTCACGTTCTCCGAAAACTTCGTGAACATTCGGAAACAGCGTGTTAACAATGGCGAGATGCGAATCAGAGAGTGATTTCAGTGGCAATGAAATTGAGTGTTTTCATTCCGATATTGCAGAGGACGAGTCGGAGGATGATGGGAATTTATACGATGGAGTTTCTGGCCCTGAGCCATATAAATTTAAGCCATTTGCAAGTGCCAGAAAACGGCCTATTTCGTGTACAAGTGGCAGGACTGACTGCCCGGCAGTTCACACCGACAGACTCCACCAGACAGATTGGTTTGTAGGTTTTCATTTTCTTGTTCAATGCATAAAATAATGTAAAGTTTAATTCGTCTGTGACTTGATATAATAATTTTAACCCTCGAGTGTCTAGTCACTCAAGAGTCAGAAATAGAATGAATTAAGAATGGACCCAAATATATTATACACCGTAGCCTTGGCGTTGAAGTCTTTCTAACAGCTGAGCGTGACCCCAGCGAAAGTGAACAGTTAGAACAAACCCCAACTTTCAAGAGACTGTTGTGGCATATAAATACCCAAACATGTTTAGCCTCATTGGGAAATATTCTACCAAATTTAGAAAAAAAAGTGGAAAATTGATCAATTTTTACAATTGAAATGAAATCACCTAATTTGCTGATGCTGTTAAAAAAAAGTAATTTAAATCAACAATAAGTTGATTTGTTGAGAAACTTTTTCATGCTTGTGTTTTTCAGAAAGTTTATTTACGTGTTTTTCCATGTACTCTTTAAGACTACATTTCAAGGTTTTTCTCACTTAAACTCAACAACTGATTCTGTGACAGAGCAGTATCTGGAGAACTTGTCAACCAACAACTCATATTCACAGAGTGGTGATCAGATGTGTTTATGCCTTCGTAATCCTCAGCTGTGAAATGGTCACCACAAATGACAAATCTATCCAAAGGGTTCTCTTTACCAGTTTTCTTTGGGGGAAAATTCGCCCGTTTTGTTTGTACAAATCTTATCCACTGCCGGCGAATGTTTGATTCTTCCGGGAATCGGTGGGAGCGATGACCTATTTCCAGCCATTTTCGCAAAACATGAGGACACACGTACGAGGCATGATGTACAATTGTCCAAATAACTTTTTCTACAATAATTCAAAATAAAAAAAGGATAATATAAACAGTTGCAAGCTCAAAAAAGCGAAAGAACGACCCGCTGAACTGGACACTTCTTCAATGAGCGAGTGAGCGTCCGCTTTGTTTTGGAGAACGTGACGTCACCATCCATATATGGGCACGCAGCTGTTTTTTTCAACAGCCTCGAGAAATAACAACTTCGGAGTTAAATTTCATTAATTTTCCCAATAGTTAGGCAACCACAATAGTTTGCATAAAACTATTTAATGCACATATAATCATATTGATACATTTTCAGAACATGTTTGGTGACCGACAACCTGTTCATTAATATATAAAGCACAGTTTGTGTCTGCGAGTCTGTGGGTGGGTCAGAAGCACCACCCATTCTACAGGACACGCCGTCCAGCCATTCAGAAATTGCCACCATCTTTTTCTCTCCATGTAGCTCGGATTGTTTTAAAGGCCTCATGTACATTTGAAGATTGAACAACGCATGTTCTATCATTAAATGAAGATACCGTTTTGAAGGGGAAAAAAAGCAGAGGATGGGTACAACTTTTTTTGGCAGAGGATGGGTACAACTTCCTCATGCAACAAACAAACCCCACCAAAGGACAGCCCAACCCATCAAAAAAGTAAGCGATTCTGTCTTTTATGCACATCAAATGATGTTCAGTCATCAGCTTCAACCACCTGCTTAGGTGCAAATATTTGTTCCACCAGTTTTTGGTGGACATGGACGAAAAGATAGAAAATGAACGACTTATTCATGAAGAGGAATCAAGACAAGTTGTGTGCGCATGAATATGTCCACTTCAGAGATGCCCTGAACAGACAACGATGCAGGAAACAATGGGCAGAGGGTGATACTACCATCAACCTTTACAGGATTACCATGCTACATGAATGAAAAAGCACAAGATGCCATGGCTTATGCTCAACAGTATGGCCAGCCAGATCTCTTCATCACTTTTACATGTAATTCTGCCTGGAAAGAAGTAAAAGAGTAGCTGATGGAGAGAAAAACACCACAAAATCGAAACGACATGCTTGCATGTGTCTTCCAGCAGAATCAATGGAAGCTGCTCGACTTCTTGAAGAATGCAAAAATATTTGGCCAAATGAAATACTTCATGGCGTCCAATGAGTCACAAAAGCGAGGCCTGCCACGCTCGCATACACTCCTGCTGCTCAGAGAAGATTCAAACAGAGCAGATTGTCAGTATTATCAAGGCAGAGATTCCGAATCCTCATGAAGATTCAGAATTGTATGATGTGATCAAGACACAAATGATCCATGGTCCCTGTGGACACCTCAATAGAAAATCCGGGTCCCCATGGTGCGCAGAGATCCGGGTCCCTGTGGCGCGCAGAGATCCGGGTCCATATGGCGCCGTGGCGGGCAGAGATCCGGGTCCACGTGGCGGGCAGAGATCCGGGTCCACGTGGCGCCATGGTGGGCAGAGATCAGGCTCCATGTGGCGCCATGGTGGGCAGAGATCAGGCTCCATGTGGCGCCGTGGCGGGCAGGGATCCGAGTCCACATGGCGTGCAGAGATCCGGGTCCACGTGGCGGTACCCATACCGAGAGGCGGGGCAAGGGCGGCCGTGGCTGTCAGGCATAATGAAGCAAGAATTTTCCACAGCCCAATCACTGCAACAACCCCCCGTTGGGCATGCACCAATGATGAAGATGCTCGCATTACATTTGCTCCCTCTCAGCCATGCCCGGCGAGTCGCTTATAAAATCCAGGACACAGCTTGGTTTGCGACTGTCAGTGCACCAGGGGTGCGAGTACATCTCAAAATGCCTGCTCGGGATAGTGTTTGCCGGAGTATGGGTCGTGCTAGATCGAGCTGTGCCGGGATAGGAGGCGCAGGAGCAGGTCGTGCGGGGGCCATAGGTAAGCGGCCCATTTGCCAAGAGTACGGTGCAGTCCCTGGGGTGTCACGCAGCTCCACATAGACTCACATCACACGCTTCCGACACAACATCGACACTCAACCACCCAACCCAACATCCCCCAACCCTCCACCCCCACCCCTCACAATATTTGGCTTGATGCAACAACACGTGGTTAAGTGAGGTAAGGGAGAAGATGTCCCCACACTCCGCTATGCTTCTTTCTCATTCCTTCTTGACTCCTTGTTCCCGGAATGAAAGACGGCACCTATCTGTTGACGAAATAAGTCTGTATAAGAGGAATAGGTATTAGGGGTAAGTTTTTCCAAGTGTCTTTTGCCTTTCGCTTTGAGTGCTTGTTGATTGCCTGCCTGTGGAAATAAAGATGGCTGTTGCTTGCTTGTAAAAATGTGTGATGATTGCCTGCTTGTGTGTGTGTAAATAAATAGTTGTTACATTTCCAGAACTACTCATTTGTCCTTTCTTTCAATGATCCAAAAGTCTTCGCAATCTATAGACGGGAAGTTTTTGACTCACTGATTAGCAAAGCGATAAGCCAATGCTGCACTCACAGTTACACTCAGCCATAATAAGTACTCGGGTGCGCTTTGACGGAGTGGACCTTAGTTGAGGCCATCAGGTCACCAACAGATAACACAACGTAATAGGCGAGGGAACCCTGTTAGACGTAAAAACAACCAGCGTCCGCAGTTGGATGGCAACCCTCTGGCCGTGGAGTTATCCATGGTCCAGGGGCCTCAGCATCAGTATTGGCGGAGGGTCGCACCTCGTGAGCCCGGCACGTGTGACTATACCGTAACAATATTTTGAGGTTATGTCCAAAATATGGTATCTCAGTTTTGTCCAGAAGTTGTCATTCAAACTCCTGGGTCTCACCGTCAGGCATGATCTTTCTTGGGCAAACCACATTTCAAAGTTCACCTCAAAAAGCCAGCCACCGACTGTGAATTCTTTGTTGTACAAAGTCCTTCCTTGGCACACCTGAACTCCTATCTACCTGCAAGGCTTTCATCCAGAAGTTCAGTCTTTCAAGGCTTGATGATGCAATCGTTCGGCCAGAATATTCGTTGTCAAGATGTTGCGTGATTAAATCACCAATACAGTCACTCGAATTTATACGGCCGACATACTTCTTAACAATCACCTTCGCCCCAGAAACCACAGTCAATCTGAACCACGCTGGCCACTGCTCAGACGCCATGACCAGACTACTGCGCAGTTCTACGACGCAGTTTGGTTAAAGATGACTCGGCATTTTGGCGCACGCGCACAAAATTATATTTTGAAAATAAATGCCGACGTTTACATTTCGGGTTTTGAAACTTTTGCGCCTTCGGCGGAAAATGTATAAATATAAAAGGCTAAAAATGTGTTTTATATTTATATTTCATTTCTCCTTCCTTCCTTCTTTGTGAATCGCATCGACGTTTTTGGCCATCTTCCAGATCATGTGACGATCAAACGGGAAGGAAATTCAAAAATCTGTCTGGTTAGATACAAGATAATATTTTTTACTACCATAATCAATAAACAGTTGCCAAATATCTTGTCGAATGGCAGACTAGATAGGTTTTGAAAATGGCGATTTTTATAACTTACGTGACCTCGTGACCTCATCCCTGACCTTGAACCCGGAACAAAAGTTATATCGTTGTGCAACACTCATCGACCTCTACCCACATACTAAGTTTCATCAAGATCGGAAAGAAAAATTGTTGACGGGCGTACGGACGTATGGACGGACGGACATTTGGTCCGGCTTTATTAGGTCATCTCGGTACAGATGACCTAAAAAAGAGAACAAAAGTCAGTCAAAACAAATGTAGAACTAGAACAGCATTGGTATAAACTATAGAGCATACCTCCCCACCAGGCTAAATCCCCACTAATAGGGGGATCCAAAATGGCCTGATAGGCCAGATCTGGATCCAGACCTGAACAAAAATCTAATCAGCTGGTTCTTGTCACCCATCCAACTCATCCACAAAGTTTTCTCATAATCTGTTCACAACTCTTTGAAACATCATGCTGTACTGCACAGTCGTGGTGAAAAATATTGGCACCCTTGCACTTTTTTCAAATAAGTCACAATTTTCTCAAAAAAATAACTTGAAATTGACAGAAGTATTTGGTCTCCACATTTCTATATTTCACTGTTAATGACAGAACCTTTGTTTTTGATTCAGAACTTAATATATCCTTTTAAATCAGAAAATAAAAAGAAATGGCATTGACAAAATTATTGACATCCTTGACTTAATATTTGGTAGCACAGCCTTTGGACAAAATAACTTCAGTCAAGTGCTTCCTATAGCCATGAATGAGCTTCCTACACCTCTCTACACCTCTCTACTGGCAGTTTGGCCAAACACTCTTCTTGTGCAAACTGCTCCAGTTCTCCCAGATTTGAAGGCTCCCTTCTCCCAACTGCTGTTTTCAAATCTCCCCACAGGTGTTCAATGGGATTTAGATCTGGACTCATTGCTGGCCACTTCAGAACAGTCTAGTGTTTTGTCTTGAACCATTCTGGAGTGCTTTTTGAAGTGTGTTTGGGGTCATTGTCCTGCTGCAGGACCCATGACCTTCGACGGAGACCCAGCTTGCTGACACTGGGTTGAACATTGCGCTCCAAAATGTCTTGGTAATCTGGTGATTTCATGATTCCATGCACACATTCAAGGCACCCAGTGCCAGAGGCAGCACAGCAACCCCAAAGCATCACTGAACCTCCTCCATGTTTGACTGAAGGGAATGTGTTCTTTTCTTTGAAGGCTTCGTTTTTATTTTTTGTAAACATAAAGATGATGTGCTTCACCAAAAAGCTCTAACTTGGTCTCATCTGTCCATAGGACATTCTCCCAGAAGGATTTTGGCTTGTTGAGGTGTGTTTTGGCAAACTCCAGTCAGGCTTTCTTATGTCTCTCTCTCAGCAGTGGGGTCCTTCTGGGTCTCCTACCATAGATCCCCTTTTCATTGAGTTGGTGATGGATGGTGCGAGTTCAAACTGTCATACCTTGTGTCTGTAGGTCAGCTTGAATCTGTTTGTCAGTTGATCGAGGTACTTTCTCCACCATTCAAACAACTCTTCGTTGCAATCTTCAATCAAGTTTTCTCTTACAGCCACGTCCTGGTAGGTTGGATACAGTGCCATGGGCCTTAATCTTCCTGACAACATTGCGTACGGTGGACACAGGAACATCAAGGTCTCTGAAGATGGGCTTGTCGCCTTGAGATTGTCCATGCTTGGCTAAAATCTTGTGTCTGACCTTCTCAGACAATTCTCTGTTTTTCTTTGTATTCTCCATGCTCATTGCAGTACACAGTGACACAAAACAGAAGAATGACTCCTTTTCTCTATTTAAACTGGTTGAATGAGTTATTTTTATATTGCAGGCACCTACAACTTACTCACCACATGCGAGTTCAATTCCAAAGTAAAGAAGAATCACCTGCTTGAAATCTAATTCTTTCCAACAATGTCTAAAACAGCGTTTCTCAACCTTTTTACATTTGTGGAACCCTTGAAATAGTTTTCATGTCTCAGGGAACCCCTACATAAAAATTATTACATACCATTATTAATATCTAGCTCTTTTATATTTTTATCGTAGTTCACGTGGTAAATATAACATTTTTTTTTTCGGATACCTGGTTTAAGGAAAAAATGACCCCCTTTTGTCAAATTTATTGGCAATGAAAAAAAAAACATACTGCTCGTTTATGAGACCTCACACCGAGGTTTTCATTCACAAAAAAAATTATTTTTTTGTTTGAAAACGACATTTTTGAAAGTGTTTGTCAACCCGGAGTCTGTTTGACAATTAAAAAACACACCTCATGGCACTTGATCAACAAATCTTAAACAAATAAAGGGAGAGGAGGAGAGAGGAGGAGAGAGGAGAGAGGAGGAGAGAGGGAGAGAGGGAGGGAGGGAGAGAGGGAGGGAGGGAGAGAGGGAGAGAGGAGGGAGAGAGGAGGGAGAGAGGAGGGAGAGAGGAGGGAGAGAGGAGGGAGAGAGGAGGGAGAGAGGAGAGAGAGAGGAGAGAGAGAGGAGAGAGAGAGAGGAGAGAGAGGAGAGAGAGGAGAGAGAGGAGAGAGAGAGAGAGAGAAGAGAGACTTCGCGCTAAGAAGCACAAAGAAGATAGATCGACACCGTGCATACGTCCCATACTTGAGTCAGTCACTCAATGATACACGAATCCCGCCGCGTACAGGACGTCCACTAACCAGTGAGGGCGGTTTCACACTGGCGCCATATAGACATCGTTAAATACATTCCCTATGGTTGTTATAATTGTAAATAATATAAGAGGTTGAAGCCTCTATTATAATAACCAAGGAGTTTCCAACAATATGCCGTACGTGAAAAGTAAAATTACGAATATTAAATCAAACAAAAACTACTCAAAAATACATTAGCCTATTTATTACTTTCTCGCGGAACCCCGAGCGACCTCTTGCGGAACCCTAGGGTTCCGGGGAACCCGGTTGAGAAACACTGGTCTAAAAGGTGCCAATAATATTGTCCGGGCCATTTTTGGATTTCTGTGTGGAATAAGCTAAGATTTCGTAATTTTTTTTCAGTTTTTTTTGTTTTGTTCCACTGCAAACCAAAGAAATACATTTGTGGATACCAAAAGATTTATTTAATTTCAACAATTTTCTGGAAGAAATGGTGCATTATTTGAAAAAAGTGCAAGGGTGCCAATATTTTTTTGCCACAACTGTATATCGTATTTGGCCGCATCTCTCAAGGGTGAAGAATCACTTGCAAAATGAAAAAAATTTTTCGGATCCAGATCTTCACCAAAATCGAATCAATTTGTCGTCACACATCAACCTGTCCACCAAGTTTCATACAAATTTGAAACTTGGTGGGCAGGTTGGATGTGTGACTGAGATGTGGTGCTTGCTTTTTTATGTTTGTAGGGGTAGATGGAGGAATTTCATCGTAAAGATAGGATTGTATTGGATAGCATGGTCCATGGACAACTATGGAAACTGTGAGCTTAAGTAGTTTACGTGTCACCACACCGGGAGGGGGAGGGGGGAGCGCTGTGTTAACTCGGTAGGGTTTAAGGTTAGTTTCTCCGAGTATGTGATTGCCCCCCTGTGACCTTTTCCTAAGTTTTGGCATTTACAAGGCCGGCTATAAAAAGGAACGGCATTTTAACAACCACCAGCAGGTCACGCTCCCGAGGCTTGGTATTTGGTGGTGTGACATCAGAAGGGGCTAGAGACTGGAGGACAGTTGGTGTGGAGATGGAGGTCAGAACATATAGGACCTCTCTGGATTCTCCTCAACATGGTCAAGAAGGCAGCGTGATTCTCGTTGTTCGTTCTGGTAAAGAGAGCCGTGAAGAGAGCCCTTTGTTGCAGTTAATTCGCCCCTCGCCCCATATCCTCCAAAGGAAAAAGGGAGAAGAGGCTCGGTTTTGGGTGCTCAAGAGGGGCAAGTCAGCAAGCCATCGTATTTTTTCCCATCGACTTCAATGCAAAATTTTGGATGCTCTGGAAGCTCCAAAGCTCTACTACTAGTAGGGATAAATAAATACAGGATGATTTTTTTAAATTCAAACAGTAAAAACTATATCTGTTCGGAACCTAACATGATCCTGAGAGTCATCAGGGGTCACGTCATTTATCACACGACCCGGCAGTGACGTTCAACAGTTTTCACTCCCTCGCGCCATGGTGCTCACTGTGGAAGAACACGGATTTCTGGAACATTTTAAATCAGGAATGCGCCCTTTCCGGAATGTCAAAATTGCATTTAAAAGTTGCTTTGATGGTCGTAGAAAACATTCAAACTCAGCAATATGGAAACTGGTGAAGCAGTTCAGAGAAACAGGCTGCGTGAAATTCGTGTCATTACACCAGACAAAGTGGATGAAGTGTGGAAAAGAATGGAAGCGAGCCCCAAAAGTCTGAGACGTTCAGTACAACAAGATCAATGTTCATATTCCAGTGCAAGGAAGGTGATCACGACACAACCTTTATCCCTACAAAATTCATTAAATACATCGGTTACTGGAGCCAGTGAAATGGGTAGCCAACTGTGAGTGGCTCTAGAGGATGGTAAGATAATCAATTTGTGCCTGCAACATGGTGGTGCACACTTTCAGCAATTCATTTAAGGTAATCAATTGTGTGGATCATGCTTTGTCTTTCAGTAACATTAGCCTACATTTATGCAAAAAATAAGGTTCCTAACTGATATCGTTTTTAGTGCATGAGAGTTATTTAAGGTTTTTGAATTAAAATAAATAAAATCACCCTGCATTGCTTATAAAAAAAATCCTGCTGTCTATTATCATATGCTGGTTTCAGCAGTAAAAGAACAAACAGGGCATATTATTGTCCTTAAATTTTTTCTCCCGTAAGATCCTCTGGGTAATTGGTGCACTCGCTCCGGTTCCTCGAGGTGGACACGTAACAATAAACAGTAGGCATGTTTTTGCTTCACGTGCATAAGCTGGTTTATCTATATTTTATGGAGATCTGCATCTATCGGTCTGTTACTAATTCGCTGCTCAAATAAAGGACAGGATGAACAATTTGGATAATAAATGAAGGTCTTTGAACGTAATTTTGGTTTTAGCCTGAGTTGTCAAGGCTGAATAGTGTGAAAACACAGAAGGGTCACCGGTCATCATCAACCAATGATTAATGCAGGCAACGATCGCAGTATCACACAAAACGGTGCTAATTCCTGGCATTGCAATACAGCCCACCGACGAGTCCTTCCAATTTGCTTGGCAACGATGTCAGGTCCCAGTTCAGTGAGGATTTGGCAAGACAATACATAGGCTCAAGACGAAACTTTGAGAAGAGTTGGAGTGTACCTGTGTGATCCAGTTTTCACACATGAACACTAGGCCTATATGTTGTTGCTTCCATTTGCCATCCACAAAATATTCGGTTTGCAGTAGCAACAGATCCATTCAACAAAACCCAAAACATTGTAGATAATAGAAGTGCATTTAATTGTTTTGGTGAAATTGTTTTTTTGCCAGTAAAATTTTCGAAATATTTTTGCAACACTGCAAAGAGCAATGTGGTGTTTATATACCAAAAGAGACGGGTGGATGGTGAAGCCTCGTCCAACCCATGTGAGTACGTCATAATTACGGACGATTGGAAGGTACCTTGAAGATATTTTGACCTTTAGACCCCTTAGACCTTTTATATGTTGAGTCCCTTTACACCCTTTAGACTGCTTAGACCCCTTGACCCTTAGATCCAGTTGACCCTTTTTAGACTCCTTAGACCATTCGACACTTTTGACCCCTTTAGACCTGTAACTACTGTTCGAACAAACCCTTTAACCCCGACAACCTTTTAGACCCCTTTATACAATTATGGACCTTTTAAGACCCTTTATACCTCGTAGGGTCCTAAAGACCGTTACAAGCTTTAGACTAATTAGACCCCATGAACCCTAGACCCACTATACCCTCTTGAGACTCCTTAGGCCCTAATTACTATTGGAGAATACCCTTTAGATCTTTAGACCTCTTATAGACCCATATAGATCCTTTGGACCACTTAAGACCCCCTGAGACCTGTAGACCCATAAGCCTGTGGGACCCCTTGAGATGCACACCACACAAACATAGTCTTCTTGCAATATACAGACTATACTTTTTTCAGCAAGTAATGTGCAATCTCCACCCAACCAGACACTGGGTTACTCTGCTAGTTTGAACAGAATTTGCATATTGGGTCACTGAATTTGTTTGACCCCATTCACCTTTCGACCTATTAGACCCCTTTAAACCTTAACTACTATTGGAAAATACCCTTTAGATCCTTAGACCCCTTAAGAGCATTTTAGACAATTGCAGACCCCTATAGACCCTTTAGACCTGTAGACTTGTTCGACCCCTTTAGACACACACACACACACACACACACACACACACACACACACACACACACACACACACACACACACACACACACACACACACACACACACACACACACACACACACACACACACACACACACACACACACACACACACACACACACACACACCGATGTTAGATATACAATATACAGACTTCTTGCAATATACAGACAATACTTTTTTCAGTAAGTGATGCATAATCTTCACCCACACATAGGGTGGGTATTCTGCGAGGTTGAACATGAATTGCATATTGGGTTACTGAATTAGTTCCCCAATCAAAACCTACAAGCATAATGTTTTTGAGGTCAAAAGCTCAATGGGTCAAAGTTAAAGGACACAAAATCCTCAATTTTCATTCGATTGACTGAAAAGTTTAACAGGATTTGCATATTTGGGACACATACGTGGTTCACCAAAAATCCGAACGATCGATTTAGGCGTTTTTTGGTTTTTTTTACATATCAACTGTTTCCATGACAACAAATTCACACCATTATAGTGAAATGGGCCTTCTTGTGGATTTATTATTACCGTACCTCAGTAATTTTTGAAAATATTAAATTGAAACTTGCGCAGCATATTTGTATGTACGTGTCGTTTATGTGAGGAAAATGTGGTCAAACTTGATAAAAGGTAAAAGCCATCCGAAACATGTAAAACACCTTTTAGGCCGCAATTAGAAAAAGTATGAACCAAATTTGTTGTTCATAACATTCAATCATGTAAAACAATTCATTGGACAGATTTTTGAAATTACCAAATTGCTGTTTCCATGGCAACTATTGGTGATTTGGATTTTGCAAGTATGGTGCTATGCATGACATCTTTCCTATATGTATGCATGTATGTATGAATGTTTGTTAGTCAATCACCGACAGGTCGCATTTTATTCAGATCCTCATGAAACTTAACCACCTGGTGGAGGTAGTTACAAGCGAGAAGTCTATTGTTCATTGAGGTTAACAGGTCAAAAGGTCAAGGTCACAAATTGTCAATTTACATGTCATACACTTGATATCTTTATCATATACAGTACTGGATATAAAACCGAAAAATATGGGTGGATGCGGCGAAACCTCGTCGAGGTGAGGCTTTGGTCGACCCATGTGAGTTCGTCTATTAATTATATACTGTTTGAACGCAAGTTGGACCATGAGTAAGTCGATTAATTACATATTATTCGGCCATGACAACGTCTTAAATCAATTACGGACAATTGGAATGTACCTTTTAGACTCTTTGTTAGACCCCTTAGATCTTTTAGATCCCCCTTAGACTATGTAGAGTTTGAACCTTTAGACCACTTTAGAATTTTGTTTAAGACCCTTCAGACGCCTGAAGACTTTTACACACTTTAGACTGCTTTTGACCCCTTCACCCTCAGACCTTTGAAACAATTAGACCCTTTTGATCTATAAATACTGCTGGAACACATACTTTAGACCAGACATTTTCGACCCCATTTTTCACCTTTAAGACCCTATAGATATACCATTTTAGCCCCTTTGGACCTTTTAAGACACTTTAGACCCCTTCATACACACACCACACAAACATCTATAGTCTTCTTGGAACACACAGACTATACTTTTTTCAGCAGGCAATGCACAATGTCCACCCACCCAGAGCCTGGATACTCTACTTGTTTGAACATAATTTGCATAATGGGTCACTGAATTGGTTCACCATTCAAAATCTAGAAGCACATATTGTTCATTGGATTTTGGAAGCATCATGCTTTGCACAACATTGTCCGCACAGAATGTGCTAATCTATGCCAAAACACCTCTTAATGGTAGCCATTATTGCAAGTAATCTTTTTTTCACCGAGTACCTCTGAAAAGTGTGTGAAATTAGAATGGGAGTACTTCTATAAATTACATACTATGAAATCACAAAAAAGTTCTGGCAGAGGGTCTGCAATCTTTCATTGCTCATTCTAGCTTAATGTTATAATTCTTAGTAAAACCTGATCAACAGAAGTTAACAAGGAATACAAGGAACTTCAACACAGGAATCCATTCGGCCAGTCTTGCTTGTGCTAAATCAACACAAGGCCAAACAAATCTGTCTCAAGCCACAGATGGAATCTCATGGGGGTGGGGGAAGGTGGAAGGTGCATCTATGCAAGCCCAGCAATTTTTAGACTGAAAGCATTATTTTTATTACAATAAATAAATTTTTATTGTTGTTGTTGGGGGTATTTTTTTGGTGGGGAAGGTTGGCTTTGGTTGTGCGGAGGCAGAAGGGACAAAGGTGGTTGTTGGATGAGCAATGTACAAAGACAACACACACTCACCACTTGATAAGACCCTCTCACCACACATGTATACTATCACCCATCAACACACAAGCTCAATAGAAGTCTTTCCAATATCCCTGTACACCTCTATCTCCAATGCTACAAGGGTCTAGGTCTCTATCCAACTCAAATTTAAACCAATCTAATCATTCCGCTGCCATTACCTTTCTCGGGAGATCATTCCATGCTTAAGTATATTCTCTCACTGAAAGAACCCTGCCTTATTACTGTCGTAACTCTCCTCTTCTTAACTCTCAGGCTCTGACCCCTGGTCCACTGTATGGCTGAAAAACTCCTCTGCACTTGTTTATCACATTGAAGGGTAAAAACAAAACATCTCAATGAAATTTCCTTGAAATCACCTCCTTTCTAATGTATAAAGCCCTGTCACCTTCAGCCACTCCTTGTACCTCATTGTAGCTCAGCCCAGAATCAATCGAGTCGTGAAGCTCCACACAGAACCCTCTCTATGGTAGTAGACATGTCCTTCCTCAGATGTGGTGACCAAAACTGCAGAGAATATTCTAGATGAGGCTTCACGAAATTCCGATATAATGTTAAAACTACCTCTTTTGATTTATAATCTATCCCACTACAAATACAACCAAAAATCATATTTGCTTTACCTTTACCTATAAGCCTGGCATTAGCTCAGCAGTTACAGTGGTGGCTTGGGATCCCAGGGTCCTGAGTTTGAGCCCTGTTCCCCGCTGAATTAACACCAGGGGGTTGACTCAGCCTGTCATCCTTCCGAGGTCAGCGAAATGAGCACGAGTGTACTGGTAAGAGGGGCTTAGCCGCACCCCGAACAAATGATGCAGCCAGCAGCCAAAAAGGCTGTACACGATAGGTACCTATAGCTATCTGCTTATGTGCTGTCTGCTTATCCCCCCCACCCCCACCGCATCTATTACCACCCTACATCCTCATTCTCCTGTGTGACACGCTCTAAGATTTCCCCTTAAATCATGTAATTGGTTCACGAAAAATATTTTCACGAAAAAAATAAGTGACCACTATATTCGTTATTGTTGTCTGTCTGTCTGTCTGTCTGTCTGTCTGTCTGTCTGTCTGTCTGTCTGTCTGTCTGTCTGTCTGTCTGTCTGTCTGTCTGTCTGTCTGTCTGTCTGTCTGTCTGTCTGTCTGTCTGTCTGTCTGTCTGTCTGTCTGTCTGTCTGTCTGTCTGTCTGTCTGTCTGTCTGTCTGTCTGTCTGTCCCGAGCATAGCTCCGTGGGTTTTGATCCGATCCTGATAAAATTTTGTGGGAGGTTTATATCATGATCTAGTTGTGTTTTCCTGAGAATGGGCGTGGTGAGCCCATTATGGGCGGAGCCACGCCCAAAAAACGTGTTTTTAGGGGGTAGCCGATTTCAATTTGTATCTTCTCCTAGGGGGTTTGTCGAATCTGGCAGGGGTTTCGGTATTTGGTTAGCCCAATGGCACCTGCATAGCCTCACGGAGCTCGATTTTTCATTTTCGTCCCAAGGTCAAAAGGTCACGAACTTAGTTAATTTCGAATTTTGACATAAAAATCATATGGTCGCCCAAGCTTTGAGAGATGGGATGACAATATTTTTAATGCATAATCTTGAGGTCATTCCCCACCAAAAGTCTTGAAACCATTTTGCTCTATCTCGAACACCTTGCCAGTGGCGCCCCCTTCAAGTTTGTTTTTATGCTGATTTCATCAAAGTATGGATAATTTTAATCTGAGGAGTGCGAAATGCCATATAGCCTATATGACGTTATATTGTTCCTGGAATGTTCCAGAGGAAGTTTTGCACCATAGGTCATAATCCCTGACCTTTGACCTTTAAAGTTCACAAAGGTCAAATTTTCAAAGTTGTGGGAATCAAACCGGGTTTTCGACCTTCTTCGACGAACTAACTCAAATAAGCTATAGCACGTATCCTGTTTCCTTATTTTAATGTCCACAACATTGTTTTGTGAGCTTTAAAGGTTATGCAAACGTCAAATTTTTAAAGTTGTTGAACGAAGCCGGGTTTTCAAAATTTTGCAGCTAATAACCTGTCACTCGTACCACATCATGATCTAAATCTAAATCTAAATCTAATCTAAATCCACAATCTACCACAATCTAAATCGTCAAATACCGCTCGTGAACAATCATCGTCTTAAGACTTGTCTCTATTTTCATTGTTCTTTCCCATCCCCAACACCTTATACTTGCTCAGGTTACATTGTATCTGCTAATCTTTTGCTTAATCTATGCAACTATCAATACTTTCCTGTATCTGATCACCACCCACTCTGCTGTCCACCTTACCTCGAATCTTTGTGTCATCTGCAAATTTGGAAAGCTTACTCTTCACCCCACTATTCAAGTGGTTGATGTAAATAATGAACAGTAATAGTCCGAGTACTGATCCTTGAGGTACCCCACTACTTACATCCTCAAAGCAAGACATCCTCCCGATCACAGCCACCCTTTGCTTCCCATCACGAAGCCAGTTTGCAATCCAATTATCTACCTGACCAACCACTCCACAAGCCCTCACCTTGGCCAACATCCTCCTACCATGTGGTACCTTATCAAATGGCTTCTTAAAGTCTAGAACTCTGGATATACTATGTCCACCCAATCAGAAACTGCTTCATAGAACTCTGAAAGATTTGTTAAACAGGAACTACCTTTGGGAAACCCATGCTGACTACCTTTAATTAGTTTGTCTAGATTTAAATGGTTCCTCATCAGGTCTTTAATGAACATCTCCAACACCTTCCCCACAAATGAAATCAAACTAACAGGTCTACAGTTTCCCAATTCTTCTCTGGATCCTTTCTTAAATAATGGTGTTACATTTGCTACTCTCCAATCCTCCGGTACCTGTCCTGACTCCAGTGAACTATTGAAAATATCCATTAACATCTGGCTTACCTGCTCAGCCACCTCCATCAATACTCTCTCTCGGTTGCATACTATCCGTCCCCGGAGCCATATCTACTCTTAGATTACCTAGCTGTTCCTTTACTTCCTCCACTCCAACCTGGACATTCTGTAAAAGCCCTCCCTCACCTCCTCGACAGATACTCTCAGCTGTTGGCAATTCTCCTGACTGTTCTTGTGTAAAAGTTGAAGAGAAATACCAGTTTAATAAGCCTGCCATCCCACTTTCATCACGAACCACTCTCCCGGTGCTCTTCCTCAATTGGCCCACACTGGTCCTAACCTGTTCTTTTCCCCTGATATACTTAAAGAAATCCTTGCTATTATATTTAATATTTAATATTCTTAGCCATGTCCTTCTCATACTCTCTTTTGGCTTGCCGAGTTATTTTCTTCACTTGCCTCTGTTTACTCCGATAGTGATATAAATCGAACTCCAGTCCCGTTGAATATCGAGTTCGTTTCACATCCACAGAAACCGCACAAAACCACATCGAAGGACGTCAGAGGAGAAATTGAAGGAAAATGTCACGCCATGTTTTGATACCACGCAAGAAGCAGCGAGGAAGGAAAACCCTGAAAAACGGAGGTGAAACAAGAATCGAAGAAAAGCAACCCGACGTGAGGAAACACCGAGGATTATACCGAAATAATGGGGATTCAAAACGAGCATGAGAAAGCTGAAATCCAATCCGCGGCCTAGTCCGAACAGCGACCTCGGATAGTGTACTCGGGCTGAATCTCAATCCGAGGCCTAGTCCGAACAGCGACCTCGGATAGTGTACTCGGGCTGAATCTCAATCCGAGGCCTAGTCCGAACAGCGACCTCGGATAGTGTACTCGGGCCCGTCAGAGAGTCCATAAGAAAAGCGAAGCGAGCTATGCGAGGCCGCAGTACGGACTGCGGCCTAACAGAGGCGGCCCACAGCGAGGAACGGCTCGTCCTAGATCCACGCCGACCACAGGGCCACGTCTCTGCGTCCCGAACGCAACGTCAGGACTGCGGAGAAACCTCACACAATGCCGAGGAAGGCGATCCACTGACACCGCCTAACGAGCGGCGCCCTTTCCGGGGGAAGTTTCCCGCTTCGCCGCCACTTCCACATCCGGTGAGCGGGCGGGCGCCATGACCTGGAATAAGTTATCATATTGCGAGTCCGGCACGCCACGTCCACCGACGCTCACCTTCTGCCGACGCTCGTCCGTCGCGATCGTTTGTAACGTCCCGCCAAGGCCCGCACGCTTTGCACGAAAATCCGCGGTTGCGGCAGATCCGGCCGGAAGGAATTCCAGCCGCAGTGCTCGTTCCCGCGGCTCTAGATCGCTCCGCGCAACGGCCATGGTGGAGCGGAGGGCGCGCAGGCGGCCGAGCATCATCGGCTGTGACGTTTATGTCACTTTATGGACATTTTTACATTCGGGGGATTACGCTGTACGTGAGAAATCCTTTAAATCGCCCTTTCGGGATTCCTTTGCTGTTGGACTATTTCTTTTTCTCGCGTGAGTGCACGCTGGGCGGGGGTCCGGCGGCCACGTGAGGGAGGGCAACCATGGTCTCCACCTCGGCAGCGATGGCGTCGTCCCGCGGGAAGATTTGGCTTCGTTTCGCGGTTTGAATGTGGTGTGCAATGTGATTGGTGACGTTTAATAATTTTTAAAACCGATCAGACTTAATAAAACCAAGCGATGGTCCGTCAGGATCACCTTCTTCCTCGAATCCGATGATCGGACTACCAATCGAAGCCGTAAAAAAAATCGTTAAACAAGACCCCACGTACCCCCGCCCCGTGTTACTGTGTGAAAAATACGATGCTGTAACCTGTCGGTGTTTTGACGTCTGCAGATGGCATGGCTTGGTGGTCTTCGACGGCTGGGACGAGCTGAACAAGTTTATCAGGTGTTTCACTAGTCATGAAACCCAGCACAAGGAAGCAATAGCACATACAGAATCGTGTCCACCTCGGTATCAATAACGTCAGCATATATGCATATATATATATATATATATATATATATATATATATATATATATATATATATATATATATATATATATATATATATATATATATATATATATATATATATATCTCCCAACGTTAACTTATTTAAACACCACAAACACTGGAACAGCCTGGGAGGATGGTGGCAGTGAGGGGGTGGTGATAGTGGGGGGTGGTGATAGTGAGGGGGTGGAGAGGGGAGCTGGATCAAATATATTTTGTGCCGTGGCTAATGAGGCCCCACCAAAAAGTTCCCTTCACTCCCCCTCCTCTCCTCTCAACCCCTCCGCTCCCCCTCCTCTCCTCCCAACCCCAACACTCCCCCTCCTCTCCTCTCACCCCCACCACTCCCCACCTCTTCTCCTCTCACCCCCTCCTCTCCTCACCCCCACCACTCCCCGCCCCTCCTCTCCTCTCACCCCCTCCCTGCTCCCACCCCCTTTTCTCCTGTATTTCTGTTAGTGAAGTTCCAGGTGGTATTTGCTGGTATAAAATAAATGGTGTTTACTGTTTGCAGGGTACAAACAGGACTATCCTTAACCCCTCCCCAAACAAACTACAGTACCATCTATTAAAGGCACACACACACACACACACACACACACACACACACACACACACACACACACACACACACCACACACACACACCACACACACACACACACGAAACTGAGATAATGATAAGATCTTGCAATATTTCTTATTTTGTAACAAAAATGGTTTAAAATAATTTTCAAGAAATTCAGTTCTGTATTTTATAAAATATTCATTTCCTCTTCGTTTTCGATTTTAAACCTGTGTTCACAATAAGCTCCTCTTTTTTCTTCTTTTCTTCTTCACAACAAACGTTTTCGTGTTTTTTGGTGGTGGTCGTTTTTCACCATATTAGTATGTCACATGCAGACCTCATGGGTCTGACATCGTGTGTGTCTTGGTGACCACATCGACACTTTAAGTGGAAAAAAAACGAGCACCGAATGTCTGCACGACAGCCATGACTTCTGTCAATGTTGGGAATGTCTATCCAGGGTCCATTTTCCGACTTTGAACAAGACACCATCGATGTGTCCCAGGTGGGTTGTGCAATGTTTTTAAAATGTCGATGAAACTTCCTCACCCCTTAACTGAAATAAGCAGCCGTTGATTTTCTCCGTTCAGACCACGGCGGTCAACAATGGCACAGAGTAATGCCACGCACAGCGGGACATGAAATGGCCACCTAGAAGTCGGTCCTCACAAAAACAAAATTGGGCTCGATAGGAATTATTGGGGTCAGTCGGGTAACTGAAAACAACATTATTTTTAAGCCTAATGCTCTCCTGTCTGCAGCAGGGTAAGTAAACCACTTGCACTGTGGCACATATACAGGGGAAAATCGTGAGGAGGGGGATGGGGGGTTGACACTACCAACATGCAAAATTTGGTAGACGTCAGGTTAAAAATTTAAGAAGAGGGAGGGGGTGGGGATGTGAATATATATATATGTATATATATATATATATATATATATATATATATATATATATATATATATATATATATATATATATATATATATATATATATATATATATGAACCAACGACCCGTGAACCCGTTGTGACAGCCGTTGATAAATAAATCAATTGAAGAAAAAAAAAGAGAGCTCCAGCGAACTATACCGCTGAGGTTGTTTGCATTGACCAAATTCTCCCGAAGAGTACTTGACTGAATCGGGAATTGGTTTTTTAATCATTTTATTGTTGCCCCATTTTCACAAAACTTGATACTGCACATTGTAGGAGAATGGTAAGGTGAGCCGAAATATCCTGTACCGTTTTGGCTGTATTTCGGGAACATACATACATGATGAGTTTTAGTAATATAGATATATATATATATATATATATATATATATATATATATATATATATATATATATATATATATATATATATATATATATATATATTGCACTTTGTACCTTTGACCTAACCCTGGGTACTACCGACATGTCTGCAAAATTTGGTGGAGATCAGGCAAGCTCTGTTTGGTTTTTCTGCCTCTGCTAAGGAAGTTTCCTGAGGCATTATATTTTTGGGTTGTCCGTCCGTTCATACGTCCGTACATGCTAATTTTATCTGTTTTCTCTCCAACCGTTTATCTGATTGACACAAAATTTTCACCATAGGTGCGACTACTCATGTAGATTGTTTGAATGAAAATTATGACATCATAGGTCACGTGGTGTGGCAGTCATGTTGGAAAAAAGGAAAAACTTTGAACCTCTGTATCTCCAAAAGCACTCCACGGAAGAAATTGAACCTTGGCACATGTCAAGTACTCTCCATGGGAAACGTGTGATTTTTTTTTTAATTATGTCATAAGTGGCTTTCTTACGACATCACAATTGCATACATCGAAAGCTTTATCAGATCAGTATGAAAATTTTTGAGGGACATCTGAGGCTAAATTGTATTGGGGGGGGAGGGCAGGGGCGGGGGGGGGGGATTTATGATGTCATCAGATACGTCGTTCGGCAGTCATTTTTTTTTAACATAAGACATTCAAAAATAAAGTTGGTGGAGGCATATCTGTCGATGTTGAAGAGTGCCATTCTAGTTTTCTATGCTTTTCAGATGTATACACACAGAGAATTGCCTTATTTAATGGTAGGATACCAGTACAATTAGATGGCAAATGAGTACAACCAACTATTTTACGTTAATCTGCACTTTTTTTCTATACGTGTGTGGGTGGGTGTGCATGTGCGTGTGCGTGTGTTGTTATGTCTCCTCCATAACTCCAAAACCATGAAACCTGGCAGCATGAAACTGTGCATGCACACAAAGAAAGCTCCAAGGAAATGCAGGAGTGAAAATTGTGTTTGGGTTAATTAAAACAGCCCTTTTGAAGATAATTAACAGCCTTATTTAATTATATCCTTCATCAGGCACATCCTCAGTCACCGTTCTCCATGGAGTCTTAAGGCGTATTCTTGGTTACCTCGCTGGGGTCTGAAGCCGCCATGTTTTTTGGCCTGCTCAATCATGCCTTGATTTGGAACAGGCTGCCATGATTTCTTAACGATAGTTTTTCACTTTCCTCACTCATATTAGCAAATGTGTGTTCATCAGAGCTACGAATCGCTAGGTATATTGCAATGCTTGTAAACGCCTGCAGACACCAGCGTTCATGACTTTATTTCATTTCCGCACATGCCATAACTTCGAGAATCTCTTAAACTAAGCTGAATTACAAAATTTAAGCTGAAGAATTGAACTTAGCAGCAGTTCCGATGCTCAAAAAAAGTTCATTTGTCTAATTCAGACATAGTTTAGACGTAGCTATCACTTGCTAAGCCAGCCATCCTTTTCAACCATTTAATTGGAGTGCTTGCTTGAGTGCTTAAGCCACTTGCTGAGCACCCTACAGTTGATGGTGGTACAGTTCATGTCCTGATCGGGATGTACAGAGATATGACGGAAGTAAATAGATACCATGTTTTAAAATAATTTATTTATTGAATATTTGATTTATATTTGATCCATTTTAATGCATACACTAGTATTTAGTGGACTTGCCATTTGCAGATTTGAACACTTTTACTCTTTCAGGCAGAGAACTAACGAGTTCCAAAATTTTCTCTTGTGGGATTTCTGTCTAGGCTTCACGCAAAAGGTATAGCAATTCTCCCCATGATGTTGGTTTCCTGGACTTTTTCTGCACAGCTTGATCCAATATGGCCCAGAGGTGTTCAATGGGATTCATGTCAGGAGACTGACTTGGCCATGGAAGTTGCTTCTTGATCCCATTTCTGTCCTGCCATTATTTGGTATTTTTTGCAGTGTGGCATGGAGCTCCATATTCCATGAACAGTGTTGTTTTTGACCATCTGACCAGTGGAGAAGAAAGGGAGAAGTTCATTCTCAAGAATAGAAATGTGTATCGTACAGTTGATGTTATAAACACACTCCACAAGCTGACCGACCAGCGCTCCAGATCGCTCCCAACACAATCATTGAAAAACCGTGTTTGACAGTTGACTGCAAACAGTTCAAAGAGAACTCTTCACTGGAAAGTCTCCAGACCCAAACGCGTCCACTGTCAGAAAATTGAGCAAATTGGGACTCATCTAAAAAATTAACAGTTTGCCAAAACTCCAAAGGTCTCTTGGCCATCTCATCAGCCCACTGCTTTCTCCTTTGAATGTTGGCTGGTTTACTAAGAGGTTTTCTCCGAGCTGCTCTCTCCCTGGCCCTGGCTGACTCCACCTTCCGATTGGCCAACAATTCGTCCTTTTTGAAAATTGGAAAGGTCGTGTGCTCCCTGAGTTCAAGGCATAGTTCATTGTCAAACAAGACCCAGGAACTCGTTTCTGCAAATAAATAGTTGAATATCAGTGCAAATCACTGAATAAAACTTGCTTTATGGAGATGAAATGAATAAATTTAAGGTGTCAATTTACTTCTGTCATGTCTCTGTACAGTCAGCAGCTGCTACAAGGCAGAGCATGTTCTGATAATGTGTTTTCACGACCGCAGATTTAATTCAATAGCAACAACTGCGTTACACCATTCTCAGCAAATTGTTCACTCACTGCGGACACTTTTGCCACGACACGGAATTCTGAGCGAGTGGTCCGTGCCAGTGTGACCACTCCTCATTTTCATAAATGCCAAGGTGAGCCAATGAAAAAAGCCAAGAATTCACAAGGTTTTGGAAGAGTGATGATAATAGAAAACCTATACGCCAAGAAAACATAGAAAACCAAGACGCCAAGGTGAACAACGAAGAGCCAAGATCTTGTGAAAAAAGCCAAGGAGTGGTCACACTGGTCCGTGCTCCGTCGTTCTGAGCGAGTGGTTCGTGATGACCACGATCCCGACTGCATGAGAAGTTCCAATGTGCATCGAGAGATGTAGAATGTCCTGAAATGTTCCAAGGAGGTCAACGAACAGAAAATGAAGGCAGCCACTCAAGTCTCCATTATGAAGTTCTTCCAAAAAATCCCAAGCGAATCAGCCTCCATTTCATCTTCTGGCCTTCAACCTCAACTGTACAGCCTGCCACATCTGAATAAACCTGCCACAAGCAATATGTACTGTATCCAACCCCAATCATGACATGTATTAAAAATAATTCATTTTAATGTTTTTATTTGTTATACGTTTTATTTACGCATTTACTGCTTCTTTTTCCCCTCCTCGCTCCCCCACCCATCCTCGTTCCCACACCAGTCACCATCTGGGTATTCTCCATAAAGCCGAGACATTCCTGAGCCACATCGAGCTCACCACAGGTTATAAGGCTTTTATACAGAGCTCCACAGAGTGCAGCTTCTCACTCTGGGCTGGTGCCCCTGCTTTCCATGATGCTTCTCTTGAGGTAGTCAAAACACGGCCTTCCACAGCTGCATTTGCATTGGACAGCAGGAAGCAGATTTCAAATGTCTATCACTCACCCATGAGCAGCAAGTTGGTGGTCTCTATTTTATAAAAGCTTATGTCTGGCCTTACTCTTTCCATCATTTCCAAGCAACCTGAACTTGCATACATTCCTCACTTAAATCGAGGCTGGTTGCCCACCTGCTTTCATTCACCCCTTATCATGATTGTGAAATAATCACCATGTCTATTGTCTCATGCTCCTCATTTCAGTCTTCCAATCACATCATGTGCTCACCCATGCACCGATTTTCTCATTCTGTTCCTCTCAGGGTGCAGTGTTACTCATTTTTTTCTCGTTGTGCTGCTTTGGTGTTCTGTGAACATGTCATTCACCTCCTCCATCAGCATACACCCTTGCATATAATACTTGGACTAAACTTACAAGAAAGCGGGATTGTTATCATTCATGCAATAGATTGTGCCTATAGAAAGTCTACACAACCTTTCAAAATTTTGACGTTTTGTTGCCTTATAACCTGGAATTATATTGCATTAAATCACTTTTTCCACCTTTATACACACATCGTAACCCACAACTTCCAAGTGAAAAACAAATTCTACACATTTCAGAAAATCAATTTAAAATACAAAACCAGAATATCGTGGTTCATCTAGCCAAAGAAAAACTCATGAAAATCTGAAGAACATTATTCAAGTTTTGATCAAAAAGGTGTTTTTGTTAATTAGGTCACAATCAAAAAAAAAAAGTTGAAGGACACAAATCAAACAGGTGCACAACTTCAGTGCAAGGTACACTATTTTGATGCAAGAACATTTGGGAGGCCAAGTGGTCTGAAATTCTGCATTTGCAAAAACATTTTGCTTGTTTTTTGCAGACCTCCATTTGGCATTGGCCCAGATGAGTATGATGTAAATCAAGTGTAAATGCGCCTTACTCGAGAGGGCAATTTCCTTAGTTGGGTTGTGGTTAAAATAAAAAGTTCAAGTCTATAATTAGGTCATGACCTTAAATTAAGTCAAATTCCAAACCTGCATACTCTATTCCAATTATTGATGCAAAATTTAAATCTGAAAGTCCATGCCAGCTGTGAGATGCAACTTGAACAAAAATAAAGCAAAAATAAATAATAAAAAAATTCACTGGTGGTTTAGTTTTCCAAGGGGTCAAAAACTCTGAGGTACCATAAAAAATTGGGGGCACTGATTGTAGAAACAAACAATACAACAGGTGTAAGCCTTCCCCAATCCAATAGGGGGAGGTTTAATGAATAGTTACAAAATTCCACCACAGTTTCATTGTCAGCAGTTGATTTTATTACATCACTGCAAGTCATCAAATGGCTGTGAAGACAAAAATGCACTTGGATAAAAACTGGATGGATACCACAGCAATTGTTTGCAAACTTAATTGCAATAAAGTTTGAGAAATGGTCAAATGAATTGTATCAATGGAAAGCAAGTTACAAACAGCACTTGTACCAATTCAGAGGAATAATGATGTAATCACTGCCTTTTAGAATCCATTCAAATTATTACTATGACTGAAGAACACCAGTTAAAAAGGCGAAGACAGACGTTTTTTTTTTGTTGCATTTGTTTCATGTCAACATCACAAAATATTTCAATCAAACTCAACAATAGCTGCTGCAGGGTGAAATCAACTGTACAATCATGGATCACCAACTACATTTCAATCCATACATCCAACCATCCATCGCTTGACGAGCAATGCGTGCGGCTGTACCTACGCAAACAAATTCTACAATGAAAACACGTAACCAAATATCTCCCGGGTTTGCTGTTTCTTGTCTCTCAAGTTGAACACTTCTCCCGAGATGGGAATGTGCCAGCGGTCACTGTGGAACATGTTTTCACCCAACTAAGGGAGGAAGAGAGGAAAAACAAAACTGCAATTGTTGCATGACCCTCATAGAAGGCCAAGCACCTCTTGGTGAAAAGGCACTTCAATTCCCAAAGGACAAAATGTTGAGCATCACTTAAAGCAGCAAGGATATTACTCTGAATGGAAGACCTCGGACACAAAATGGATCAAACGCAACATAGCAAAAGGAACAGCACTTATTTTATTGCACTTATTAGACAAGCTATCCAAACAAAAATAGCATTCCTTTAATGTTGCGGTTCTCTGCAGACTAATGTAGTAGGACCTGTTACCAACTGCAGTATATCAGAGTACTACTCTCATATACTAGTTATAACTGCAACATTTTTGCCTGGGTATGGTTCTTCAAACTGTTTGCCAACTGTCATTATTAGACAGCAAGAGGCTTTGTGAAAAATATTGGATGATTTAATAAAACTCCTCCATTTACTCGTCTAAGATTGTTTCTCAACCATTTTCATTTTTAACCACTCTGTCGACCACCCTTCCATTCAGTCCTGCAGGGGAGCATTTTATGCCATACCTTAAAACTGTTGTGTGTGTGTGTATATATATATATATATATATATATATATATATATATATATATATATATATATATATATATATATATATATATATATATATATATATATATATATATATATATATATATTATATATATATACTTTCTGTTAACGTCTGCGTGTAATTTGACGTATCTCCTCCAAAACTGCTGGACGGATTGTCGCCACCTTCGGCATGCGGGTGCTCGGTGGTCTAATGAACAGCATGGGCTATGTGAGATCGCGCCAGACGGACACGTTTGGGAATTTTGGGCGATTTTCTAATTTTTACATTCGTTTGCATGCGCGTAATTTGACGTTTCTCATCCGAAACCGCCGGCAGGAATGTACTCATTTCCCATATACTGGGGTTTCTTAATGTGACGAAGACTTATGCACTAAATTTCTAAGCTGGAATTGGATGACAACGCGGCCTCAACAAGATTTTCAACCCAGCGACGGCCGCATTTATTCCCGTTCGGTCGCCATCACTGAACTGCTGTTCGGTAAGTGCTGCCATCTATCCAAAAAATATGAACTCGAGTCAGGGAGTACTCATTGCATTAAACACTGAACATAAACACAACTGATAAATAGTATAGCTCAGAACATCAGCAATGGTTGTCATGTTTTAAAAATTAGCATGGAAGGAGGGGAACGATGAGCGCCAGAGCTCTGCCAACATGATGTACCCCGATTGGCTCTTTCCCGGACTGAACACGCCCTCTTCGACTGTCAATTTGTGTCTGAAATCCAACGTACATATTAAAAACACCCGAAAATAAGTTGCAATAGGCCTACGTCCAGATAACATCAAAGGCTATAATCTGAAGGTCGGGGGAACCAGGGAACGGGTATGAAGTCATCCCTTCATTGCCCGGATTCTCTTCCTTTCTTTGTTCTTCGAAAGCACGGTGTCCCACAATAGATTCTGTACCTTGAACGCGTGCGTGTTAACTGTTCAAATTAAAGAGGTGTTCAATTGTCGGGTGCACCCAAACAACTGCCGTTCGTTACATTAATTGTCAATATCAACCGCCATCGTTACCTGTGTTGTGTCTTGCGTGTGTGGTCTTCAAATTAAAGCGTCCAAGCGGTGTTCAATCGTCGGATGTGCACCAAAAGGTGCCGTTCATTGAAATTTGCATTCTGATTCTCGGTCACCCTCCACTGCTCCTGTTCAGTCTAGGGCTAGGCCTATATCATATTAAACTTGCCCCATCAGACACCAACCTTCCAGTCACACTGCAGAGGATGCAATTTCCAGTCATACTCGATGACCATAAACAAATCCCAGGGCTAAACATTTGACAAATTCGGAATATACCTCCCAGCCCCCGTGTTCTCCCATGGCCAACTATATGTAATGTTGCATTTTCACGTGTAAGAGGTTACTCCTATATCTCTATCAAAGTGGACAATAATTCCTCACAAGGACTTTTCAGCAACAAGACACTCACCCAAAATGTCATCTACAGGGAGGTCCTTTAGAAAACCAAGGACAGGTAACCATAGTGCATCACATCCCTAATGACACCCTCCCCAGCTTCCCATAACATCAACTATTATGCCTCATCCACCTTCTGCCACCCATTCAACTCCGTGCGGAGCACGGGTATATGCTAGTGTGTGTGTGTGTGTGTGTGTGTATGTGTGTATGTATGTGTATATATATATATATATATATATATATATATATATATATATATATATATATATATACACATATATATATATATATATATATATATTGTCGATCTGTTTCCTGTCTGGCCCATTCTTGTTGTACACCACTATTGTCAGTAAGCAAATATACTCCATTAATAAAAAATTAATCTCCTTCAATCATAGAAGATAAAAAGAAAGCTAAGTCAAATTAGACATCACCTTCCATCCAGGCACATCTTTCATTACAACTGCCTCTTCTTCAAGGTTTTTCCGCAACATGCGAAGAATTCTGGGGCAAGAAAACATTTTAGCAACAAATTATCACTGCAGAAATGTAAATTGTATAATCTCACTGTGATGGAGCAAAAATGGATGTCACCAAAACTCCAAAATTAACATGAGGTGGAAATAGCACCACCTTTGGTGGTAGCTGGTATTACATATTATAATCTTCCTTTATCCAATGATAAAGAGTATATGTTGTGATCAATAAAATTTCTTTCACAAATGACAAAAACTATTCAATGCATTTCCAAGACTGTGCCGTAGTACATCCCTCACTGAAGGTGCCCCGAGAAGGGTACTCTCGCCCGGAGGGTGGTGGTGCCCACTCGTCTTGCTCTCATGGAGCATTTTCTTCCTTCATGAAGCAAACGTGAATGTCACTGAAACTCCAAAATTGACACGTGGTGGAAATCGCGCCACCCTTGGTGGTAGTTGGTATTACAAATGATCTTCCTTTATCTTGTGATATGTTGTGATTAATAAATTTCTTTCAAAAATGACAAAAATTATAAAGTACATTCCCAATCTAAGGTAGGCAGAGAAGGGTACTCTTGGAGTGTGGGAGTGCTGCCCGCTAGTTAACATCAAAAAAAAAAAAATATATATATATATATATATATATATATATATATATATATATATATATATATATATATATATATATATATATATGTATATATCAACACTGATCAGGCAATAAATCCCTATTCATTCAAAAATGCCTGGAGAGCAGCAACTTGACAACTATTTATCGAGATGGCTCACATGACAACAAGCCAATGTGATCAAAGAAAATATTTCCCATCTTTACCCCAGGCAAAAATAACATTCTTTCCTGTAGTAATTCTCTGCAGACTATTGCAGTACATGAGTAAAACCCTCATATGCTATAGTTCTAAATGTAGCATTTTTGCCTGGGACAGGTCTTCTCTTACTAAGACAATGCCTAATGTTTGTTTGGTACTGAAAGAGTACTTTAAGATGTGTGAAATTATATTTTATCCCCCTTCACAACCCTCAGCCATGATGGGTAGGTATACCTAGCCCTCAACCAGCCTGTTCAAAAATTTGGTGCAAAAACGTGTGTGTGTGTGTGTGTGTGTGTGTGTGTGATATATATATATATATATATATATATATATATATATATATATATATATATATATATATATATATATATATATATATATATATATATATATATATAAAAATATATAAAAACACACACACAACACCAACCCCATGCCAAATAACATATCCTCCAAGAGACTGCCGCAGCATGGAGACGGAATTAGGAGAGAGTGGTGTACAATAATACATATTCAAAAGTGAAATATCATGCAACATGCATGCTCTGTAACAGAGCATTGGTTCTGCCGAAGTTCTTGCTCGGGTTACAATAATATTGGACTGCTCACCACTCCAATGAATAATACAGGACTCAAGTGGGTATGAATTTGGAATTTGTTCAAGGTGCCAACTATAGTTTGCCAAATCTTAGGGAAGGACACTGTGGTAGCTTTAACATAGAAAACAAGACAACCACTTTAACGTCCATCTGAGGGGTGGCATGTATATTGATGCCTTGACCTGCATGCAAAACACTAGGATGGCAGTTGATTGCCGAGCTGAGATTTGAACCCAAGCCAGACAGCTCAGAGGAGTGTGTGTGTGTGTGTGTGTGTGTGTGTGTGTGTGTGTGTGTGTGTGTGTGTGTGTGTGTGTGTGTGTGTGTGTGTGTGTGTGTGTGTGTGTGTGTGTGTGTGTGTGTGTGTGCAAGTTAAATATTGTTACGGTTGTGGGGGTAGATGGAGGAATTTCAGAGGAAAGTTAGGATTGAATAGAGTTGTTTGGTCCATGGACGTATAGTAGACATCTCAATGTAATGAAGTAGGGAAACTGTGAGCTTAAGTGTTACGTGTCACCACACAGGGGGTGGTGCGGTGTCAATTAGATAGGGATTAAACACAAATTCCTCCAGTATGTAATTACCCCCATCACTTTTCCCTGTTTTTGCATTACAAACCATGGAAGAATTGTTACAACATGACCAAGTAGGAAGAAGCCCTGCCTTCAAGGGTGACGGCGGGCAGTCACGCCCTTGAGTCTGATTGATGGGCGTGACGTCAGAAGCGAGGCATGCGTGCCAAACAGACAGAGGCCCCGCCTTCCCAGGTTTCGTGCAAGCAAGCCACGCCCCGGAGGTGGAACGGTAGTTCGGTGGGACGTCAGAGAGAGTTCAGAGAAGGAACGCACGAGTGCAGAATGAGGGGCGCACGCGGTGGAGAGAGAACATAGCTAGGAGATGGCCTGTAAGAACAGGGCTTTACGGCAGGCTTTCCTTCGACGCATGAAGAGGACAGCACGATTCTCGTATTCGTGCTGACGCGATTTGGCTCCGTACTGAGAAGATGCTGGCCATCGACTCTTGGCTGGTCATGTGGGACGGGCCTCGAGGCTTCGTGTGCATCACCGAAGGGGACGGCACGATTCTGCAAAGCCGCGGCATCAGTGAGGACGATCAACGAAGAAGCCGCATGGGGTCTCTGGGCCTTGGTGTTGAATACCACTCACAAATTGCCCAACAAACTTTTATGCTGTGAGAGAGCGGCTTGGTGCCATTTTGCACACGCCTACACGTGCAAATCGAAGCGCCTCAATTCCACGTTCCATAAAGACCATCTCAGGACCAAGCTAAGCATCATAATAAAGGAGGGATTTGCTTTTATTTTGTTTCCCCTTATTCGTATTTAAGTCTGTGTGTAGAGGCGCCTAGGCTTTAGACTCTACAGTCTCGACTTTAGTTTATCTTACAATTATTACTACATCTGAATTGTTATCCTTTGTAAATATTTGTCTATTTTCAATAAATCCGTTTATTTTAAGTTGCTGTGTCCATGTATTTGTCGTGGGGTTCAGGTATAAACCCCTGGTGCTGTGCTTCCCCATGCCTCCGTTGCTCTGCCATTGCGTCCTGCCCCTCACGGGCATGTTATCTCTGATAAACGTGTCCGCCTCCTAATAAGGAAAAAAACTGCTCGACCATAACTGCCCGTTACCACAATTTGGGTCAGGGTGGATTAACCTGGACTGCCAGCACTGCGACAATATCAACCAGAGTTGGTGTCAAAGCCATTCAATGCTCGCCTGTTAATACATTTATCGTTTTTAAAAGACTCGTCTAATAATTCATATTTTTTATAAAGCAATGCAGTGAAGTCTGATCCAAATAATTTTAAAGCAATATATGTATTTGTATATTGTAATCAGTAACAAGAGCGCAAGTGAGCACAATATACGCCCGAACAAGAAGGTATATACAGAATTGTGCTACGACATGGAAAACAGCATCCTGGTTGCCATGGCAACCACTTTAGATGACGAACGTATGTCGCGAGACACAGTCTCCACAGTCTGTACCAGATATGAAACGTAAAAGTTGAAAACTTTGGGATTTAGAGTGCGGACAGGAACGGATGGAAAACAGCATCCTGGTTGCCATGGCAACCACTTTCGATGATGAACGTATGCCACGACACACCGTCTCCACAATCTGTACCTATGTACCAAATCTGAAACGTGAAAGTTGAAAACTTTGGGAGTTAGAGTGCGGACAGGAACGGACGGAGACGACCGGTATCACATAATATGCCCCGATATATATATATATATATATATATATATATATATATATATATATATATATATATATATATATATATATATATATATATATATATATATATATATATCGGGCATATAAAAGATAGTGTGGTCGATAAAAACATTAGAAAGGAAAAAAATAACTTGCACCAAAAACTTTAACATTTTCACGCTGACGCTCACACCGGGGGTATCACGAAAGCTCTCTGTTCTTCGAACAGGGGAGCTAAAAAATACGACAAATGAAATGATTGACAGCACAGAGATAAACGTTAAGCAGGTAACAATTATAACAATAACCTAAACAAATCAAAACCAAAGAATAGCCAAACTTACAAGTTACAACCCATACTGACAGCCGTTGGGTGAGGAAATATTCAAGCCTTCAAAAACAGAGGTATTGTTACGGCTGTGGAAATTTGCAGAACACCATAAAGGGTCCTTCGATCAGTCATGACGCTAAGTATATGTGTAGTTAGATTTCCCCACCGTTGTTGAGAGGGAATTTCCATGTTCACAGGGCTGTGATCCTTTGAGATAGCCGTTTTTCTTTTCTCTATCATTATTTTGGACCAATCATCCCCCAACAACCAAATCGCCACTACCCATAAACAACCACAACCAAACCCCCACCACCTTCGCCTTTCTCCCTCCCCAACAATCAACAAGGCTACCCCACAAACATGGCATCGCCTTCGTCCTAGAGACAACGCCGAAGTCGCACTATCTAAAGCGGCCATTGGTGATTTCTACCACATCAGCTCCGTCAACGCCAAAGTCATGCTGTCTAAGGGCTGTTTGGTGATTTCTACCACGTCCGCTCCGCCGACGACGAAGCCGCGCCGAGAGGCAAAAGCCTAGGAAACTCACACACACACATATCGGCTGGTCGGCAGAACGAAGCCGCATTGGCGGACGGAGATTCCGTGATTTACACACATGCCAGCTCGCGGGAACGAAGCCGCGCCGAAAGGCAAACGCCTCAGTGTGTTACACCCATCGGCTCGTCGGGACGAAGCCCCAAGACTCACACACACATCAGCTCGGGCGGATCGAAACCGCGCGGTCGAGGCAAAGCTTCGGGGCTAAACACCACCATCAGCTCGGCGGGATGAAGCTGAGCTGACAGGGCGAGGCTTTGGCGATTCCTACCACGTCGGCTTTGCCGGGGTCAGGGGTCACTCTGACAGGGCGAGGCCCCGATGATTTCCACCAGGTACGCTTTCCAGAGGTTGGAGGTCAAAGGTCAGGGGTCGGATTCTTCCACTCCCCCGGCCTATATAAGGGTGAGCACAACAGAGCTCACGGCAGACGGGGGCCGGTCGATGAAGAGGAAGGACGAACAGGACGAAGCTCAGGTCAAAAGTGAGAGGCGAGAAGAGCGAGAGTGGTGAACGGAGCAGGGACGCGGAGAAGGGCGCAGGGGCAAGCCAGAGGGCTGAGTGGGGACCACCGCCGGGAAAGGGGCGTCGTGGAGGCCACAGCCAGGAGGAGTTTTGCCAGAGCCAGTGCGGTCCAGAGTGCTCACGGAAGGGAGCGTCAGCAATTTCCCTTTCCCTACCGAGTTTTGCGCTGAGAGAGCGCCGGTAACCTCTGTCTCACCAGGAGAGGGTTGACGTACTGAGAGAGAGCCTCAACAATCCCCCTCCCCATACAGAGCCTCAACAATCCCCTTCCCCATACCGGGGATCAACAACCCCTCCCCATACCGGGCATCAACAACCCTCCCCATACCGGCATCAACAATTCCCCTCCTCCCCCATACCGAGCATCCGCGCTGAGAAAGCGCCGGTAACCCCGTCCATTCCCCTCCCCAACCGTGGTGCCGGCTGTATAACGCGAGCCTGCGCGGAGAACGCCGGAGAGTGCTCACCGGCCACGCCAGGGGCACGAAGTCGGGCACGGCTACGCTGACATTGCGGCTTGCCCGCCATCGCGCCACGAGGGTGCGGGCAAGACCCTTCGGTCTTGTGGACCTGGCCGCTCATCCAAGCTCCACGTACATTTGGTCCAAGGACCTGTCTGCCACCCTTGTCTTTGAGGGTGGCTTTTCTTTGCTTTTGTATAAGTGTATGTGGTGGCGCAGTCTTGAAAAGTAAACTTGTCCAAGTAAAAGCCCATTTATTCGGTTGTAACTCTTCAATTGCTTGCTTTCACTGTATATACGTGCACGATTCACTGTATGGCTGTAAATACGTGCCTTGTCTGTCGTGTAATACACGTGCTGGTTGAACTGTTCCCCGTTTCGTTACGTCCTTTTCCCTTGTTTGGAAGTGCCATCTTGCATCACGGAAGGAAATGGTAGAAGGGTGTAAGCACCCAGTAAATAGAATTACATCCGTCGGGGTCGGCGATAACACCTCTCGGTTATCACTGAAGCACGGAATGGACCGCTTAAGCGGTTCGTGTCCTAGGCCGGCCTGCGGCGAGGTACGATCACCCGGTTAACTACTCGCGCAGGTACTTAGGTAGGTCGAATTTGGCAAACAACCCTATCCTGCGCAGGTGGCCAATTGGCACGATTGTGGTGAGGTTGAAAGACCCACCCGTGACTAGCCCCCGGCGTTGTTCCGGGAGAGTCACGACTGAATTGTCCGTTCCGGTGGGAGACGCGGTCGCGATTCGAGTACGTGGCCGATCGCACGCCGGGCGGACCAGAATTCGTAACAGTATGAAATGATAACCACCTGGTATCAATTTCATCCAATTGTAGTGTTATTTATCCTAGTTCAATTAGCACACTGGTGAAACGATGCTTCTGTGTTCTTTACGAGATCTAATGATATTTTGGCTGGTGTGTGTGTGTGTGTGTGTGTGTGTGTGTGTGTGTGTGTGTGTGTGTGTGTGTGTGTGTGTGTGTGTGTGTGTGTGTGTGTGTGTGTGTGTGTCAAAATTAACGAGTACAGGAATATCCCCTTTATCTCTTACCTTCTATCTTTTTCAGCTTGCATCAGGGGCATTAACACAATCTTTGCCTCCAAATCTTCAATCATCTGACGTCTGTGGAAATTAGAATCAGAAACATTAGTTTTTCAAGAGAAAAGTACTCCATTTTAAAACAGAAAATTGATGCATGTTCATACTGGCCTTTAAGTTTGCATTTATTCATTGCATGTTTCAATATCGAAAAATTGTTTCACGAGAGGAGATGTACCACACTATTTGCAGTGTTGGTGATGCCAAAGCAATTTCTTGGTTATGTGCATGAGGGTTATGCTGGATGGTTTGCCATTGCCTTCCCAGCAGTAAGGGCAGGAACTTGTAATTTGGCCAAAGTGCCATCGATAGCTCGCCTTCTCTTTGCAAGGACAGCATGCGATTTTAACGTCCACCAACTAATGCTGACAGACGAGGCACAGCCAATTTAACGTCCATCCGAGGGATGGCACACACATATAGATACCTCACACTCACCACAAAACACCAGGATGACAGTTTGTAGCTGGGTTGAGATTCAAACCCAGGCGAGATAGCTGAAGCAAGTGTGCGTACCTCAAGATTATCCCAACAGCACATAATGTCCGATCTGTCCACCATTTCAAGGAAGCATAGCATGTATCCATTTGCACATTTTGTCCAAACCACTTCCCAAAGTGTCTCAGCTTGTACACCGTGTGTAATTGTCTGCTGCTTTCAAGTCGTTAACAGTCCAAGGGGGTGATCTTGTAGGAACCCACATAAGAAGTTGGACAGATGGTTTGACATTTCTTTACTACAGTGGGGAGAACAAGTATTTGATACACTGCCGATTTTGCAGGTTTTCCCACTTACAAAGCACGTAGAGGTCTGCAGTTTTTATCATAGGTACACTTCAACTGTGAAAGATGGAATCTAAAACAAAAATCCTGAAAATCACATTGTATGATTTTAAAATAATTAATTTGCATTTTATTGCATGAAATAAGTATTTGATCACCTACCAACCAGTAAGAATTCCAGCTCTCACAGACCTGTTAGTTTTGTCTTTAAGAAGCCCTCCCATTCTCCACTCATTACCTGTATTAACTGCACCTGTTTCAACTCGTTATCTGCATAAAAGACACCTGTCCACACTCAATAAATCAGACTCCAACCTCTCCACAATGGGCAAGACCAGAGAGCTGTCTAAGGACATCAGGGACAAGATTGTAGACTTGCACAAGGCTGGGATGGGCTACAGGACAATAGGCAAGCAGCTTGGTGAGAAGGCAACAACTGTTGGCGCAATTATTAGAAAATGGAAGAAGTTCAAGATAAGTCAATCTCCCTCGGTCTGGGGCTCCATGCAAGATCTCACCTCGTGGAGCTTCAATGATCATGAGAAAGGTGAGGGATCAGCCCAGAACTACACGGCAGGACCTGGTCAATGACTTGAAGAGAGCTGGGACCACAGTATCAAAGAAAACCATAAGCAACACACTACGCCATCATGGATTAAAATCCTGCAGCGCACGCAAGGTCCCTCTGCTCAAGCCAGCGCATGTCCAGGCCCGTCTGAAGTTTGCCACTGACCATCTGAACGATCCAGAGGAGGAATGGGAGATGGTCATGTGGTCTGATGAGACCAAAATAGAGCTTTTTGGTTTAAACTCCACTCGCCGTGTTTGGAGGAAGAAGAAGGATGAGTACAACCCCAAGAACACCATCCTAACCATGAAGCATGGAGGTGGAAACATCATTCTTTGGGGATGCTTTTCTGCAAAGGGAACAGGACGACTGCACCGTATTGAGGGGAGGATGGATGGGGCCATGTATCGCGAGATCTTGACTAACAACCTCCTTCCCTCAACAAGAGCATTGAAGATGGGGCGTGCCTGGGTCTTCCAGCATGACAACGATCCGAAACACACAGCCAGGGCAACTAAGGAGTGGCTCTGTAAGAAGCATCTCAAGGTCCTGGAGTGGCCGAGCCAGTCTCCAGACCTGAACCCAATAGAAAATCTTTGGAGGGAGCAGAAAGTCTGTGTTGCCCAGCGACAGCCCCGAAACCTGAAGGATTTGGAGAAGATCTGTATGGAGGAGTGGGCCAAAATCCCTGCTGCAGTCTGTGCAAAGCTGGTTAAGAACTACAGGAAATGTCTGATGTCTGTAATTGCAAACAACGGTTTCTGTACCAAATATTAAGTTCTGTTTTTCTGATGTATCAAATACTTATTTCATGCAATAAAATGCAAATTAATTATATAAAAATCATACAATGTGATTTTCAGGATTTTTGTTTTAGATTCCGTCTTTCACAGTTGAAGTGTACCTATGATAATAATTACAGACCTCTAAGTGCTTTGTAAGTGGGAAAACCTGCAAAATCGGCAGTGTATCAAATACTTGTTCTCCCCACTGTAATAGCCACGAGTCTCTTTATAATGTTAATTTTCTACGGGAACTTTGAAAAAATATTCAAGTTGGAGGATAATCGAAGAGCAAGGTGACAGAGGGTAAAGGCACAACAAAGTGACAATCTTCTTCTGACGATAGTGCAATGGGGCTATAGTCCGGGCACTCTGTGCTGAAAAAGGCATTAACCTGAAACAAATTGCAATAGTTTTAAAACCTGTTTTAGATGATTCCTAATGTACCTGGGACTATCCTATTAAAAATCTACCAAAATCTATTCAGTGGAACATATTTTTTTTTGAGAAAACTTACCCCCACCCGTAAAATTCAAAAATTTGAATGTCGAAAATGAAAAATAACAAAAATGTGTTTCAGTCTTATAAACAATAGTTTAATATTCGACAGGAGCATCAGATATTTGCGCTGGAAGTTAAAAACATAATCTAAACCTATAGAAATACTTGATATGGGTCAGAATGATTCCACATTTGTAAAATTGGCGGTGACCGGGCTCCGCGGGCGGCTGGCCACAGTACGTACTGGTAAAATTTCACATATTGAAGTCTCGCGTTTATAAAATTTATGTAACTTTAAATAGTACATTATATAACATAGTATTACACATCAAGTACATCTGTATACACCAGGGTTAAACAATCACAATTGAAGCTGAATCTGTTGTGAAACATCGGGAGGCCACGGCCATCTAAAAGTCAAATTAACGCTCTGTTGGGTCTTCCTCAGAGTCTGTGTCAGCCGACAGTGAAATGTTTGCACACACCCCACGACATTCACCGCAGGCCATGGAACAATTCAATCCATTTTTTCGGCAGATACATCTCAAACTGTAGCACCCCGTATCACTTTCAGTAACTTTTGTGGTGCTGATGTATTGTCGGTCAAAATTGGGGCCAGTTTCCCTTCACTCACTTTCCAGCCCCATTGATCTGGAGGTACTTGGTCACCATGGCCGAACTACACTTGAACCTGTTGATACACTCTGAGGCTATGATATTTAGCTGCAGCTGATGTTGGAGGCAGACTGTGTGGCTCAACTGCTGCAGTACTTCGTGTGTTTTTTTTGGAATAAAATGTGCGAAGCCTCAGGTCATCCAGGCTTTCGTCGTCATCTCCATTATACAAGGAGACAAGACAAAGTTCTCCTGCCTTGACGTCATCCTCCATGTTTGACGTGGAATCCAGAAACACCTCTGCTTGTCTAGCAAAGACGTTGTCATTCTTTAGTTTCACTACTGCTTTGTTTTTACCGATCCCAAACACCCTTGACGTGGTGTCACATCTGAGTAGTGCATGAGCGAAGATAATATTGCTGCATACATTACTCCCAAGGTGGTGCCTTGTTGCTGCAATGTTCCAGCACCGTGGAGCCTTTGTATTTTTCTTCTTTGGGTTTGGCTGGAACCATATGTTGTTTTCGACATGTACAGCATGGTGAATTAGCAGGACCAGTATGTCTGTGTCATCTGCTACCACAACGGTTTGTCTCTGCTCTGCACAAACAACAGCCGTCTCCACCACTAACACGTCAGCATCGCCCCTGGCATGGTGATCATCACAACCAGTTCTCTCCGGTCTGTTACCTAAACAGTTAATGAACCTTTGTTTGTTTTGTACATTTGACAGAAATTAGTCTTTCTTCGTCTGCAGGTTCATGGTTTCAAAGTAAACTGCTGCACCAATGCAACCTTTGCTTCATTGTTTATGAACACAGTCCTTTGTGCTGGGTAAGTCGCTGTATCTAAACACAATAATGGCTTTGCCGTATTTGCGAGTAACTTACTGGGTGTACTTTCTCAGAATCTCGTACAAGGAAGTGCCCTTTGTCCATGGAAGTTTGTGGAGAAGTGCGCCACCATCCAAAACATACTGGACCTGGTCAGAAGGTTTGGTGGCATCTTCAAGTGTTGTGGACTAGAGACTATCAGCCAAACTAGCTTTGTTTCCTGACGTTATCACATCTTTGGATTCAAATAATGCAGGTGGGTAAGAGCATCGCTCATATCTGAACGCATCTGGCAATTCTTCCAATCTAGTACCAGCAGTCACCCAGACGTTGGAAGAGGAGTAGCGGATCGATAGTGACTTCTTCATCACGAATCATCACGGAGCTTTTGGTGTCCATTGTTACAGCTTGGTTTTTCTTTTTAAATGTGTAGTCAACCACCTTCTTGCCTACCATTGATTGCAGTATTTGCTGACCCACATGTTTGGCATTGTCACAATTCACAGTGGGGTGTGCTGTTACTCCTGTTGCAATGTTTCGCAGAGACTTTAGCCCATCTGTACTGAATGGATTACGCTGGACCAGATATTGCAAGAGTTCTTGAATGTCACTGTGGTCTTTGGTCATTCTCGCATGGCTGGTCTCCTTGTGTTGTTCACTGGTGGTGAAAGTTACTCCCGTAAAATTTTGCATGGCACTATTGATCTCTGCACAGGATGGAGTGGAGAGAATCCATACGAGTCGTTGGGTTTCGGTCAATCCTCGTCCTCTTGTCAGACCTCCACTAGTTTTCAAACTACACACGAGACTGTTCTATTGCAAGATCAGTTGAAATGCCAGCCCAAAGCCTATCAGAGTGGCGTACAACATGACATCCATCCATGAAGTATTTGTGGACATCAGGAAGGTCTTCCTCAAGCCTGGACATTTTCTGCAAATACACATGCACACTTTTGACATAAAGATTATGCCGTGATGCCGCAAGGTAAGGTAACATGTCATAGAGACAGTGGAGATGAAGTTCCCAATTGCCAAGCCTTTCTGCCTTGATGAATCTGTGGAGGAGGTCTATCATGTCCATATACTGTAGCCAAAGTGTCGCCGTCCGGTTGTCTACTAGCATATTTTTCTCGTGACCACTTTCTCTCCTAGAGTACTCAAGATTTCATTGTTTTCTACATCAGCAGGAGAAATTGACCCAGACAGAACACCCTCCAACAGCTTGGTCAAAGAGGAAAGAAGATTGTTCTCTGCATCAGTATCAATACATGTAGCATCTGAAACACAGGTGAAAACATTTACTTGTATAGTCTAAGTTAATGTGGCAACTTTGTTCGATCCACCTTATTAAAAGATTGTTTAATTGATTTGAAACATTTTAGAAGATATTGAGGTATTAGTATATAAATCACCTGTAACTGATGGGGTTGGTTTGTCAACACTCCTATCATCATTGAGGAAAGTTTCTTCTGGTTCGGCACGTTCAGATGATGACAGAAGAGGTACGTTCAATGCAGTTGATGTCACCAGTGTATTCAGTGCAGCATCAACAAGCAAATGACCTCGAACTGCACGGCTGACTGCCTTTCCTGAGAACATATGTACCACTGTGTTGTCAGCATACACTACTTCCAACAGCTCCTGAAGGCCTGATCCACTCATCAGGTGGCCAATGGATCCCAGGAAGCTCATTTTTGGAAAGGAAGCCTCCCAAACGAACGACAGTTGGTTGCAATTCAGGAAGATTCTCTCCCATTATGTGTGCCTTCCACCATAACGATTGATCAAACGTCACCACTGGGTATGCTTGGTACTGACTTGCATGGGAAGATATGAATTTTAATGTAGAATAAATGCAGGTGATATAGTTTGGATCCAAATCAATCATGGGGAGAAAGATGACTGACAACACACCAGGATGTTCTCCTTTGTGGATGAGCTGCATGAACCCAGACCACTGGGGTCTTGGGACTTTCAGCAGCGGCGATGACTTCCAAAGTAGATCTACATCTGCACATGGTTCTTTCACATTTGTGTTTGTTATTGGCTGGGAGAGAAGAGACTGGAGGCTATCTTTTTTCTGAGAAGAAGTGCTGAACATTTATCCGTCCAACAGAAGCAATATCACCAGATGTGACTTTCACTCTTGGAATGGTTCTTGATGATTTTGTCCCAGGTGTCACCATAGCAATAATTCCCATACCGTGGAACGTACCCTTGCCGTCAACACTTCTCACATTGTGGTCAACATTGTCAGCAGAATATTGTATAAAATTGTTTGCACTGAAGTTTTGAATCTCTGTGCTATGTGCAACTGAAGAACTTCTTTCGTACTTCTTCACTTCACTGTAAGAGCAGGAAAACCCATGGTGATATAAATAATCCACCAAAAATTGATTGGAAGTGGTGGTGCATTTGAACACCCAAACCAATTTGTAATGGTGCCAGAAGGATACGAGGCCGCGTTGCCTGCATGATCGCTTGTCCTATTGAAGCAATTTTGGTGCTTCGATCTTTTCCACAGAATATTGTGTTTAACAACTGCTGCAAGGATGGTGGAACGAACTCCAGTGCTGTTTCTGTTGAAATTTCGGCGGCAGTGGGATAGGTGTTCCTGGTCTGATCAAGGTCTTTTATGTCCTGTTTTATGAACTTAGCTGCTGCTTCAATTATGTGGGTCTTCTCATCCTTTTTGTCTTGCATCGTTTGTTGATGAAAATTATGTCGGATGTTGGAAGCTGTACAGTTGTACGGCTCTATGTCAGTATCTTGGAGATATTCTTTCATCTTGCTTATCAAATCGTTGATGGTCAACTGCTCGTCATCATTGTTTTCAAGATACTCCACTACTGCTTGAAAAGCTTCGGATTTTTTTGAGTCCTTGGGTCTGCCACTTCCACTGATTTTCTTGCATTTTGCAGCTCTCTGCTCTATGGCTTGCTGAAAAACGATTGGCACTTGTTTCCCTGTTCTAAAGTTAACACTACAAATGTTGTGATATACTGCATCTGCAGCAGGCAGGTCTTGAACAAAAAGCACCCTACCTCTTACAATGTCAGCCCATTCTCCCTTGAACTCATCACATGCCTTCAGGATTTTGTTCTGGAAATCCATTGTTCTAACAGGAATAAGTTTATGTTCTGATATCTTGCCTTTGCATACATCTGGACAACCACACAATACACAATCCTTGTCATAACTGAATGTAGTTTCTTTCGATCTAAGTGTGTGCTGACGATGATGATCCTGTTCACCAGAAAGTTTACGTTTGTTGTGATACAGGATTGATCTCGGGTTGGTATAGTCACTTCTGCACTTCACATGGACAGACTGGCCAGCTGCGACTGTTATATATTTGCCTCTGGCTTTCAGGATACCATCACATCCCTTTTGTGTTAATGTAACAGTTCGCTCTCCACCTGAAACTATTTTTTGGCAAATTACAGTCATCCATCTTGATGTTTCACTTCAGACTTTCTGAAAAAAAAAATCATCAATAAATCATTACTAAACCGATCTCACACAGTGTAAAACTTGCAGAGCTACACATTTTTAAGAATCATGGTCATGGATATCCGTATTTAGATCATATTATAACATAAATAGGAGTACATTGGCCTATTTTGTGCTTTACATGACAACAATACAAGTCCATCGGTATTGAGGTAAAACTCTTGTTGTTTGTATAAACTGGACTAATAGTGACATTTAATATGACTACGATTCATCCATAACATTTATAACTCATTTTGAAAGCATTTGGATGTATTTCTGTTATTTTGTATTTTCACCCGATACAATTTCTGGAATTTAAGGGGGTACGGCTAAACTGTCTCCCTAAAAATATGTTCCACTATTTTTATTTTGGTAGATTTTCAACATGAATCTCCCAGATGTATAAGGACTTGGAAAAATAATGTCCGAAAACTATTGCGTATGGAGTCAATGTTCTGAGAGACTACTTACAGAGGAATAAGATGCATACAAAGCTGAGAGGCACATTAAAAATCGGAGTGGCGATTGGGAAAGTAGACGAGTACACTTGAAGCTGACAAAAAATTTTTTTCGTGAGTACCAA
Source organism: Eptatretus burgeri (assembly GCF_056783735.1). Lineage (NCBI taxonomy): Eukaryota > Metazoa > Chordata > Myxini > Myxiniformes > Myxinidae > Eptatretus > Eptatretus burgeri. The sequence continues at coordinate 41,860,237 of NC_140972.1, forward strand.
ACCATTTCTGCTGGTACTCAATGGAGAACCTAATTTTTAAAATTGTGTGAACACCTGATTACATTGTCAGGTCAGGTTCGATCTGTGACCTGCTGCAGGTACCATGTAAACCTGTACTAACCTGTTCCATGGTCGGGTTGGCGGCAACTAAACCGTCTCCCCCACCAGGTTTTTTGGTGAGGAGGGTGTTTGGATATGGACACCCAGCAGGATTAAAAACAAAACCTGTCAAAGGGTGGTGGAGCTCCTTGTGAGCCAACGGCCATCCATATCTAGTACCCAACTGTGTCTGCGGACATCCTCCTGCAGTTGGGTTACTTCTTATTAGGAGGTTGGATGGCAGGATTTGCACTCCGGCCACCGTAAAACCCTTCATTCCGCAAAACGCAAAAAAATCTGAAAACCCACTCCGTGGGAGTACCTCCTGTGCAACTTTCCTTCGCAGGGCAACTCACCGGATGACGGGATTGGGGCAAAGCCTTCGGGACCCCCATCTTTGATAGGAGGGAAACCACGGGGTAACATCCCTGGGTGAGATTGCGGGAGAGTGTGTCGGAGTGGTGCTGAGGTGTCGTCCACCAGACGGCGGTCTCCTTGGGTTAACCTGAGGCGGTCCCTTCGGGTGGGTGCGTGGAATGTCCTATCCCTCAGAGAGGATGATCACCTGTCTCTGTTGTCATCTGAGCTCAAGCGTTTGGACATCGGTATTGCACCACTCTGAGGTTTTGAGACCAGATTGCGGCGAGATCATGGTGGGTGGTTACACCAACTATTGGTCTGGTCGTTCTGATGGTTACCATTCCCAAGGAGTTGCTGTAGCTGTGTCCATTAAGCTGACTCAAATGATAATTGAGGTAACACCAGTCAACGGGCGTATTATGAGACTAAGGATTCATCACTCCTTAGGTGTCACTTCCCTGGTCTCTGTTTATGCTCCGACTGAGGCGAGTGATCTCACCATGAAGGACGCATTCTACGCCACGCTCGAGTCTGTGGTTGACCAGTGCCACAGACAAGATACACTTCTGGTCTTGGGGGATTTCAATGCATCAACTGGAACTGAAAGGGATGGTTATGAGACGTGTGTTGGTCCCCATGGGTCAGGAACTATGAACCAGAATAGCACCAAGTTCCTTGACTTTGCAACAAGACATGGACTTAGGGTTGCCAGTTCATGGTTTCAGCACCCACATGTCCAACGCTGGCGGTGTGGCAAAGCAGATTGACCATGTCCTCGTTGATGGTTGCTGGAGGATGATTCCAGAACTGCAGGGTCTAACGGAGTGCTCAGTTCCTCAATACTGACCACCGGCCTGTTGTAGCAACTCTGAAGTTGCACCTTAAATCCAAGAGAATGGTACCATCTCAGCCTCGGCTGGATGTTGGTAAGCTCAAGGATGAGAGGGTAGCTGAGGAGTTTGCGAACAAGCTGAGTGGAGAGTTGAGGAGTCTGGGTGCTTTGGGAGGTCCTGAAGAGTGATGGAGTGCCTTCAAGACCACCGTCCTTGATGTTGCTGGTGGATGTCTTGGAACTCACTGTAGGGCAAAGAAGAATTTTGTCTCTCAAGGGACACTGGATACCATTGACCAGTCGCAGGGGCAGGCTGAATGGCAGAGCTGAGCTGTTCAGGGAGCTTAGGCTTAAAACTATACATGCGCCAAGGGTGGACAAGGAGGCCTATGTGCGAGGTATCTGTGAGGAGAAGTGTGACCACTCATTTTCATAAATGCCAAGGTGAGCCACTGAAAAAAAGCCAATAATTCACAAGGTTTCGGAAAAGCGATAATAGAAAACCTATAGAAAACCAAGACGCCAAGGTGAACAACGAATAGCCAAGATCTTGTGAAAAAAGCCAAGGAGTGGTCACACTGGTGAGGGGGTAGAACATCACCTGTGGTCAAGGGATTCTCGTCCTGCTTGCAGGGGAATTCGCGCATTGCGTTAAACCAAGCCCATCCCTCGGTGTGTACTGCAGTTAGAACAGAGGGTGGTAGGCTCTTGACAGAGGAGTCCAAAGTGAAGGCCCGCCAAGCCGGTTACTTTGAGCGGTTGTACCAGGCTGATCCAACAGTTGTCAAGTTGGACGTCAGGGGTGTTACAATCCCTGTTGCTGACCCTCCAATCAACTGTGGTCCACCTTGGCTTGTGGAAACAGGCTGTGGTGAACCGGTTGAAATGGGGTATAGCAGCTTCAGGGATCTGTGGCATCAATGCTGAACTTCTCAAGGCTGGTGGAAATGCTGCACTCGTGTCATTGCATGCAGTTCTGTGCTCTGCCTGGAACACAGGCATCATGCCAACTGACTGGAAGAGGGGCCTTGTTGTCCCTCTCTGGAAAGGGAAGGGTGAAGGCCAAGTCTGCAACAACTACCGAGGGGTGACGCTGCTCTCAGTGCGGGGCAAGGTCTTTGCTCGGATAATTATTGAGAGGGTTCACCATCTTCTGCTTGAGCACCAGCGTCCAGAGCAGTCAGGCTTTACACCAAAGAGGTCAACAATTGACCATATCATTGCTCTTCGGGTCCTCACCGAACGCAGACGAGAGTTTCGGCAGGGGCTGCTTGCAGCCTACGTTGATCTCTGTAAAGCGTTCGATTCAGTGAATCGGGATGCCCTCTGGAGGATTCTTGGTCTTCGTGGGGTGATCACCAAAACTGATCGACCTGATTTCTGAACTCGACTCTGGTACTGAGAGTGCTGTGAGATGTGGTGGTACCATCTCTGACTTATTTCCAGTTGTTACTGGAGTTCATCAGAGGTATGTACTGGCCCCCACACTTTTCGGCACTTGTATGGACTGGATTCTAGGGAGGATGTCGGAGAGATCAAGCTGCGGTGCATCGTTTGGTAATGTCAAGATCTCTGACCTTGATTTCGCAGATGATGCAGTCATCTTTGTGGAGACTTTAGATATCCTTTTGGGGGCCCTCGAGGTGCTGAATGAGGAGTCGGAGCTGCTGGGATTATGGGTTTCCTGGGTCAAAACTAAAGGCCCGGTCACACCTTGACGATTTAGCCAGCAATGGCAACGTATTAAAATGTATGTAAAACGCTGGCTTACGTTGAACTTTTGATGTTTTTTTTTTTTAAGATTCGGACGTATTCATAGCGACTTGGTCTTATGTATAACGTATTGGTAACGGACACAGAACGTTTCGTTGTGTTATAGATAACTTTTACCAACGAATGCTGAACCTGTTGTCGGCCTACACAACCGATGCCCAACGATAGTCTAACTTAGGCATAGCGCGTTGCACGCATCGCCGACGATGTCGTGACGTAGCCTATTAAAAGGCTGACGCACAACGATTCGAATCATAACTGCCGTAGAAATGGAAGTGACAACATCGCGGTCACACCTTGGCGATCTTGCCAGCGTATGCCGACCTAAGAAAAATGTGTCTAAAACGTTGGGGCACGTCAAATACGGTATAAGTAAGTTTGGTATACGTGAGTAGAACGCTAAAGTACGCTATCATACGTCGTAGTAAGTAGAGTACGTCAAGAAATTTTAAACATGTTCAAAATTTTACGACGAACTCTGCGTATGACACACGTTCCACATGCGATGGGGATAAGTTTTACACACGATATGTGGACGCTTATAAGCTACTCATAAGTCGAAACACGTCGCGGTAATGTCTTTTTTACGCGAAACTTATTTCTAACTTATGTTTGACGTGCTTTGAACCAATTCTTTACGTAGTCCCAACACACATCGACGTATGTAGACGTATTCCAATGACGTCTTCCGGTCGACAAAAAAAATAAATGACCGTGTTTCGAGCTTACAACTGCCATATAAAGACGTGTTCCCAGCGGTTTTGGGAATTTGTACATAAAAATGCTGCTCATAAAAGGGGAACCCAACAGTGTTTGAGTCCTTTTTGAGTCGATGTCCATGTCAGCAGTAACAGTATCAGTATCAGTATTAGTATTAGTAGTAGTTTGTTCATGTTGGTAGTAGTAGGTGAGTGTGAGGGGGAGGGTGTGGGTTATGATGGATCTTCCTTGCGTCCGCGTGTCCACGGGTAGGAGACATCTTTTCACCATTGTTCGAAGTTCTTCGTGGCTAATTTTTTATGGGGCTTTTCAACAATGAGCTATAGCTTGTTTTTACGATTTAGGTCTATTCATAACGGGTTGGACAAATGCACAATGAACTAATAATGTGCATAGAGCGCTTTGATTACTTATAGATACGATATACCAACGAATAATTATCGTGAAGCCGGCGTTCAAACTATGCCCAACGATAGCCTAACTTATCCATATCGTGCGGCAGTTTATCTTTGCCGGTGACGTGGGTTTTGCTATTCATAGGCTGCCACTCAACGATTTAAATGGCTGCATCTCCACTATTGAGAGTAGACGCTTGCGCTCAACAATTGGATTTTTTTTTTACACTCAACGACTTTTAAACGGTACCACTCAGCTATTTTCATTGTTTACAATGAACGATTTAAATTGCTGTCACTCGCCTTTGTTTTTTGACGCTGGCGCTCGGAAATTTTAATCGTTTCTATTGAACGTGCTAAATCGCTCAAAACCCACTATTGAAAGTAGACACTTGTACTCAACAATTCGATTTTTTTTTACACTCAACGACTTTTAAACGGTACCACTCAGCTATTTTCATTGTTAACAATGAACGATTTAAATTGCTGTCACTCGCCTTTGTTTTTTGACGCTGGGGTTTTGAAATTTGAAGCGTTTCTTCTGAACGTGTTAAAACGCTCAAACTCGACTATTTTAAATAGACGCTGCCGATGGACAATTGGAATCGTAGCCAAGCTAGACATCGAAGTGTGAACATCCTCGTCATGCCGAAGAAAAGTTTGAAGAATGCTGCAAATAAGTGTCCTGGCCGTGGCCTTGGACGCTGACGCAAGGACGATCCATTATACCGACGTCTTTCAGCCTATGAGTAACTTAAAAGTAACGTCTGTCGACGTGTGGCAACGATCGCGTAACGTGCCAACAACACGTTAATCATAGGTTAGAAATAAGTTTCGGGTACGCTAAACATTACCTCGGCATGTCTCAACTTATGATTAACTTACAAGTAGCATGTGTTGACGTCTGTCAACGATCGCAGACCGTGCATACAACTTGTGGCCAGCGTAGCAGAACGTGTGAGTTATACGCCGGCATAAGTCGTGAAATTTCAAGCATGAAAAAATTTCAGGACAACCAAAAAGTACAACGTTTAAAGCCAGCGTACAACAACGTATGGCAGTGTTTTTCAGCGTGCTCATAATGTTATCAAAACTTACCCATAACGTATTCAACGTGTGCCAGCGTTTGAGAAAAAAATATTCAAAAATCGGCATACGTTGGCTAAAACGTCAAGGTGTGACCGGGCCTTAAGATCCAGGCTTTCAATGACATATTGGATGCCGCTGTCCCGTCTGTGCCTGTTTGTGGTGAGGATGTTGAGGTCGTGGAGAGATTCACTTACCTTGGCAGTGATATTCATGTCTCTACCAGCTGAGAGTCAGAGGTCAATAAACGTCTGGGTCGGGCCTGGGGAGTCATGGATTCACTGGATAATGGGTTGTGGCACTGCCGGTACCTTTGCGGGAGGACGAAAGTCCGAATCTTCAGGTCCTTGGTGCTTCCAGTCTTGCTCTATGGATGCGACACTTGGACTCTGACCAAGGATCTGAGACAGAGACTTAATTCCTTTGGTACGAGGTTTCTTCGGAGAATCCTTGGCTATCGCTGGTCGGACTTTGTGTCCAACGAGCGGTTGCTGAGAGAGACTCAAATGAGATTTGTTACCTGCACAGTCCCGTGAGCATCAGCTGCGGCTGTACGGACATGTGGCTCGTTTTCCTGATGCTGATCCTGCTCCCCAGATTCTCTCAGCGAGGGAGTCTCGCGAGTGGAGGAGGCCAATGGGCCGACCACATGCATCGTGGTTGCAGCAGGTTGATCAGCATCTCAAGGAGATGAGGATGGGCCAGGCATCTGCCTGGGGGATAACCAGACGGAGCCCCCTTTTAGTACCAGCGGAAAGTGGATGCAGTGACGCGCTGCTCTGGCGCATGCTCCCATACCTGACCTGACCCTGACCTTACCCAGTGTCTGATGCATCACCATATCTAACTCATTACATTAGTGATTCGTGCCTATTGTTTGTGTCCTTAAAAATGATTTTCAATTTTGTTTGACTGCCAGGCAGGTTGGCAGAGTAAAATTATCATCTCACTCCTCTCTGTTCTCTGCGCATGTGCAACCGGGATGAATTCAGAGCCAAAGTGTGGTAAACCGGCAAACTCGTCTTCCTATTTGTGTTCAAAATATAACATTAAATCTAAATAAGTTGTTCCTCAATCAAAAAACTGATCAGACAGACAGACAGACATGAACCAATTTCTTAACCCCACTTTTTTCTCTTCACAGGCACAAGGTAACAAGCCACTGACCTGCCTGCAATGCGAGAGCAATGTGCCTTGGCCTCATCATGGGAGATGCCAAAAATGTCACATAATCCAAGAGAGACAGATGTAATGCTGGCACACAAGCCGATAAGGGAGAGTAGTACTCCATTGAGCTATCGGCAAAGGCTTAGTGGCTGCGAGTGGTTTTGATTTTCAGTAGCATGACAAATATCCAGTCTGCAGCTGGCTTTTGGAGGCCAGTTTTGAGACATTGTCCACAGTAAGCCCAGGATAAAAAGGGATTGTTGGTGAGTCTTAGAGGTTCAAGATACTGAAGCTCCTGTAGTGGCTCACCGTGGAATAGATGGGTTTGTTTCACAATACTTTGAGCTTAAGTTCACCGGTTCAAAAGCAACAGGGTGAGACAGGTTTGCAAAGAGTAAAAGACTTATTCCATTTGGCAGAGCAGCATTTAATCATACAAGTTTAGAAGTGTCTGTTTGTGCTTGACAGCTACGCACTCCTGAAATGCTGGATGGAACGAGTTGAAAACTGGTGGTTGCACTCGGCTTGGTATAAAGCGGCAAAGTTTTATTTGTTTATTTATTTTTGTTTTTATGATATGTTTTTTTTGCTAACCACAGGGTGTTTGGGTGGAGGAAGTACCCTATTTTTCTCGAGATGCAAGTGTGTATTGTATAGCACCAGTCCCAGTGGGGGTAGATATGACAAGTCATCCCCTCCGTTCTAGGAGAATTATTCTGTCGAAGAACAAGTCATACGCTCGTCAATTCCAAATCGACAAAGAATGACACAGCTGTTGTCTGCCTTCAAATAGGATAAGCTTCTTTTTGTTTTTGTCGAGGCTCATGCCAGAGCGAACACACAGAACATATAACAAGGCAGGAGACAAGCACAAAATAGTGGGGAACAGACAACAGGAGATCTGTGAAAGGGAGAGGGATGGGGTGGGGTACATAGGGTAAACAAGATGGTACGACAGGGACTTTAAGGGAGGAAACCAAGGAATTTGAAGGAGGTCAGTTTGGGGTGGATTAACGGGGGAAGAAAAGAGAAAGGTTTTGGATGGGGGAAGACATGAGATGGTGGTGAACAGCTGTTTTGAAGACTTGGAGGGAGGAGTGGGAGCTTGTTCCAGAGGCAGGAAAGAGAGGAATACGAGTGAAAGTGAGCAGTAATTCTTGATTTTGGCAGTTTCACCAGAAAGGTTTTTTTTGACAGACTTTGAGTGCCCTACGGAAATATCTTCTTCTTCTTTCGGCTGCTCCCATTTGGGGTCGCCACAGCGGATCATCCATATGATCCGCATAGTGATTTGGCACATTTTTTACACCGGATGCCCTTCCTGACGCAACCCTGGTCGCCTCTTGCGACACAGGGATCTGGTACACCTATTTTTAACCGGGGTATACACCGGCCCAATACACTGGTACTCATTTCGCCGACCTCGGAAAGATGACAGGCTGAGTCAACCCCCTGGTGTATTAATTCAGTGGCTCAACGGGGCTTGAACTCAGGACCTTTTGGATCCTAAGCCGCTGCCCTAACCACTGCGCCAACACCAGGCTTTATACGGAAATATAAGAGCCTACGTTATATGCCCTACGGAAATATAAGGGCGACAAATCACAGAGCGGGGGGGGGGGGCAAGGCCAGAGAGGAGAAGACAGAAAAACCACTGACCTGCCTCTGACGAGAGAGTGAGAGATGCAAAGGCTCAGCTTCATAGTGAGAGATACCAATGATCCTAAGAGCCTTGGTTTCCACAACGTGAAGTTGAGTTCGGTATGAGGCAGAAGCACCACCCCAGAGGGGAGAGCAGTACTTCATCAGACTGCAGATGAAAGCTTTGTAAGCGATTCGAAGCTCTGGTGTGCCAAGGAAGGACCTTGCATTTCGTAAGATGCCCAGTCGGCGATTGGCTTTGGAGGACAGCATGGAGATATGGCTTTCCCAGGAAAGATTGTGGCAGATAGTGTGGCCCAAAAGCTTGAATGAAAGGACTTCAAGGGGATTGTTGAGAAAGTAGATGGGGGGGGGGGGGGAGTCCAGACAGTCCTATCAGAGATGCATAGTGAGGGTGTGAGATTTGTCAGGATTGAAGGAAGACATGTTCCAAGTGTTTGACCAGATCTGCAGAGAGTGAAGAGGCTGCTGACTGCCGATCAGAGGGGTGAGAGATGGTACGGCAGAGGGTGGAGTCATCGGTGAAGAGATAAAGAGGATTTTCCGGAGAGTCTGAGATCATTGAGGAAAACCAGAAAACGCACATGGCCCAGAACGCTGCCTTGAGTAAGTAAAGTCTGGACAGGAAGAGGGGATGAGAGAAATTCATTGAGGGACACATGTTGACTGTGGCAGGAGAGAAAGTCTGCAAGCCATGAGTGGAGATTCCCTTGGATACCATAGGAAGAGAGTTTAGTGAGCAGGGAGGGCTGCCAGACCGTATAGAAAGCACGTGATATGTCTAAGGAGATGGCTCTGATCTCAAGTCTGGCATTGAAGACCTCCATCCCTTTTTGGGAAAGCAGGAGCAGCAACTCCAGGGTAGAGTGACCTGGTCTGAATCCAAATTGATGATTGGAAATCAAGCCATTGGCGAAGAGGAAGGATTTAATGTTGGAAGCGATGATGGATTCCATGACCTTGCTGATGATTGGGAGCAGGCCGATTGGTTTGCAGTTACAGAGATCAGTTTTTGCACCTTTTTTATGCAGAGCGGTAATGTTTGCTGATTTTCAAGCAGTTGGCAGATGACCTTGAATAAATGAGAGGATGACTCGAATAGAGAGCGCGAGCAAGAGCAGCAGAGCAGGTTTGTAGGACACGTGGGCTGATGCTGGCTGGATCGGTTGCAGAATCTGAGTCGAGGTTTGACAGCAAACTCTCCACATTGTCAGGAGAAAAGGACACAGTCCAGGAACGGCTGGGTAAGGTGGGTACAGAAAGCGATGGGTTTGGGACACAATATTTAGAAGCAAACACGGAGTTTTGGCATTCAGCCGATTTGCGTGCAGTGTCAGCTGTGCAGCCATTTGAGGTAAGGGAGGGTATGGAGGGGGGAACATGCACCAAAAATGGACTTAACTCGACATACCAGGATTTGGAGGAGGGAGACAGGTTTGACAGTTCAGACTTGAGATGAAAAAGAGTCGAGGTTTGACAGCAACCTGTGTGACAATGTTGAGTTAACTGAAAGAAAAAAATAAAAATAAAAAATAAAAAATAAAAACTTGACAAAGTGTGATACCCTAAAGGCATGCATGGTGTCCCAATTATGCTCTGTGAAGCTTTCAGAATTGTACAGCATTTCCTTTAGTTGTCTCAAGTGTTCTCCACAAGATTCTTCTCGATCTGGGCTGTATAGCTGGTGGACTGCAAATCTGACTGACACCCTCTCTCAGTTTGTAAGTAAAGATACTTTGCATTTTGACTCAAACCAATCAGTGGTCTGGCCAGCAGTTTGCTCCTCTTGCAGCCTGTACATCAGTACAGAACATTCGCTGACTGGCACACATCACATCAGAGTCAATCATCTGGTATCAATTCGGAGCTCAGTGCATCCATGCGCACAGATTAAATTCTTCCTTTTCAAACAAAGTGTTCATTACCGTATGGTGGTTTGTAACGCAAAGCTCCAGGAACTCTTTCTTCACCAACAGAATTGCTCTCACTCTGCCCATGCTCCACACCACAGGTACTTTGCTGGAACCCTTTTACCAACCCTTGCATCGAAGTTACCAAGCACAATAACAACATCTGTCGCACTCTGTCTAGTATATCTTACAATCAGTAGAAAATATCCGTTTTACTCCAGGGGTTGCCTTGGCTGTGAGTGCATACACCGATATTAGTCATGAAAATGTTTGATGTCTACCTCGAGCCACCAGGTCGTCTCTGCCCTGAACTTGAGAGTTTCAGCCGAACTGTAACAATTTGCGACTTCACTGCTTCCCACACGTCACACCTCATGAGCAATTTCCCATTCAATGCAATCTCAACATCATTACTTATTGTGCACTCATTGCCTCGTGGTCGAGGTCATACAGAGTGTAGAAATGTGTGCCCATATGCTGACAAGACATCTTTGCCAAACCATTTTCCCTCCTGAATCCCAGATACTGACAGAACAACATCTTGCTTCCTTCACCAGGAGGTCCAACTTGCCTTGTAATGCCTGGGGCTTTACTGGAACTCCTGGTGTACGCTTCCAGCAGATACGGTCATCTCAAATGAGCATACATTCCAAGTTGCTACTGATACAACTTTCTTTGAACAGCATCTGTGTCCAGCTCTGGCTGTGCAGTTCTGCTGTGGCAGCATCTTAATCCCTTGAAAATGCACATGCGCACATCTTTACAATCCTGCGTTTACGGATGACAGGAACATTATGCTTCGACCCAGTTTCAATCTTTTCTTGAGTCAATTTCAGCATTTCTGGCATGGGGGTAGTTTGAATAAAATGCACTTTTATTTGGACATTTTCACGATTGCAAATCATCTTTATACCACTTATTTGCTTCTCAGTGGTTAACTCGTGAGAACCGTACTACCTCTCGTCATTCCGTGCCTTTTCAGCTAAATTAACTACAAATTCAGAACAGATGGACAAAAGTAATTTAAAATACATACATTTACTTGGCAATTCTGGATTACCCTTTGAGTGCATGTACAATATCATAATTACACAAGCAAAAGTAAACATCCCCAGAGACAGGAAGCAAAAGTACCCATCCTCAGTGTTTAAGTTAAGAGTTTAAGTTAATCTATAAATTTAATTTTTTTCATGGACTTTCAAAAAAAAGGTTCATTGTGTTGCACTCTTGATTTCACTCAAAGCCAAAGCTATGAGCTCCTTTTAACACCCACCACACCATCAGGCGGTGGAGGTTCAATTTGTCTACAAATAAATAAATAGAGCAAAACATCCTGTTTGTGAAATAAAATTTGGCATCAACGTTATTCATGCCTGTTCTCCAATCATTTCAAAAGTTAACAGAGAGCTTTTCAAATGCAGCTTGGGAAGCGACCATCATACATGGGAATTCATAAAATACTACTCAAATAATTTTGGGAAATAACAGGAAAGTGCAGACGTGTTCTCTGGTGATATGTAATCCTTGAGCCAAGGATTTCCTAAAGCCTTTAGTTGTAGCCCTAGTACCTGGCTTGCATTTATATATTCACCATGCAACTCTCTTCCAGTCATGTCAGCGCAAGGAGCGAAAGGAACAGTAAACCTTGAGCATGCCATCACGATCAATAGTCTGCTCAATCCGAGCTTGCATCTGGTGTAATATGGATATACTAGAATGGATATACTTTCCACTTTTATTCTTCTGGGGTAGGTCCCTCAGGTGTGCATTTTCACAGTCATCATTCACAAACACAAGTATGCCCAAGGTCTTAGCAAGAAGGGGCCTCAAAAACCTCAGCACTCATGTTCAAAAGCAACAGCTGACATCACTTTCACAAACTTCAAGAATGTTCCACAAATCCAACAAATGTTTAATATCACCCATCTAGTAAATGGTAAATAAACATGGTTTAACCACCAAGATCCTGAAACAAAAACATAATCTTGTCGATGGAAGCACAAGGGATCACAATCACCCAATACATTTTGCAACTAGAACGGGCACTCATAGAGCGCATACCTTCGCCGCCACTACTTTTTTTGTTCTTGGTATGAGTGTGGGGAACTGGTTTCATATGAATGGTCTTATGACACAAACCACATATCTATAATGTCATGACCCCCCCAGGACTTTCGGGGGCTACGGACTAAACAACAATCAACTCACGTCATTTTGGCGAGTCTTCACTCGCAAGCTCGGTGAATACGTTTCAACAAGAAAAGGTAATCTCGTTTGATGCTGGTTTCATGCAAATCGAATAAGAATTGACCAAGTTATGCCGAAAACCGCATATTTTTCAAGGGCGTGACCCCCCCCCCCGACATTTTACCCCAACCGGTGACATGTGTTTTGACGTCATTGTGTCACAAGATTGGGCATTAAATTCTGAACATTTTGGTGCTGGGTTCATGTAAAGCGGACAAGAATTGACCGCGTTATGACAAAAACCGCATATTTTTCAAGGTCGTGACCCCCCTGACCTTTGACCCCTAACCGGTAACAAGAGTATGGGCGCCATTGTGTCATATTGCATATCACAAGATGAGGCGTTGAATTCTGAACATTTTGGCGTTAGTTGCATGCAAATTGAATAAAAATTGACCGTGTTATCATAAAAAGACGATTTTGACCTTTTCGTGACCTTGACCTTTGACCCGAACGATCCCAAAATCTAATCGAATGCTTCCTGGCTAATAACCAATCATCCCACCAAATTTCATGCAATTCGGTTTAATACTTTTTGAGTTATACGAATCACAAGATTACAAATAAATAAATAAATAAATAAATACACGCCGACCAAAACATAACCTCTCGCAGAATGCGAAGGTAACCAGCCTTCAGCAGGCAAGATTGTGGCCTCAATTTTTTTGGAATGCCAAGGGAATCCTGATTCATTATATGCCTCACAAAATTACTTTACACGCACTCAAGTCATGAGGGTGCATACTCTAGTGTAGGTGTTTATGACATCCGTCACCAAAGGTGTCCAGAGATTATGTATTCACCCCTGCTCGTCTGCGAGGAAAGTATTTCAAAAAAAGATTTGGATGAAACTTGATGGCCAGGTGGGTGTCTGCCAATGAGAAATTTATTAGATTTTGGTGAGAATCCAGATCCAGATACAAGAATATTAAAGTGATTCTTCACCATTGAGAGATTGGGCCAAAAACACATCGCACGATATCTAAAAAAAAGTTATGGATGAGTTATGACAAAACTTGGTGGATGAATTGGGTCGGCGACAAGAACAAGCAGATGAGATTTTGGTTACGGTCCGAACGCAGATTCGGCCTATCATTGCAATATAAATCGTGAACTGTTCAGCCTGGAATATGCGCACTACCGCTTGCTGTTAAAGTTTTCCATGTTTCAGTTGTTCGGCTTAATGAAAAAAAAAACTATGTGGAAGGATGAGAGGTTGCAAAATACTGGAATCTTCGAAGGAAATATCCTCTATATATACACAACAGCTTGGTTATCCCCAATTGAGAAACATGTTTTTAAATTTGGCCTTTCTCACATGACACCCCCCCGCCCCAACAACATAAGAATTGGTGTACACAAAATCCATCTGCAGGAGATTGCTGTGTGTAGTTATGAAATAGCATTTAAACTATGACCACCTTCTATATTAAGCTGGCCTCCGGGAATACATGTCGTTTCCTTAATTACCACGTGCAATCGGTTGATTTTAGAATTTTATCGAGATCTGAAGCACCCACTCCCTCCGGAAGCAGCCAGGGGCATTTATCCTTATTCAAACATGTAATTAAAACACTTCACGACACTGGAAAACGTAGGGACAGGAATACTGTACTGTCGGACCCTGACATTGGCGGTTCCGCTTGTCATCCTTTCTGCTTTGAGGCGTCTGCACAGGAGCGCTTTTCGACTGTGTCCCGTGTGCTTCTGCCTTTCTGCCTCTTCTTCACATCAGCTCTCTTCTCTCCTCCCACAAGCCTTCTCCCTCCCATTGGTCTGCAGCCGATGGGAGCAGGTGCACGACGTCACTTGTGGAAATTGCCACGCCATTCTGAGGGAACTTTTAACGAAGCCCCCGCCCCGCCCTAAGCCGCTATGAGAACCCCCCCCCCTCCCCCCTATGCTCGCAAAACGCCCGCTCACACCGTTTTACACTGTACCATGCCTGCGATTAGCGCTGCATCTCATAGGCCATGAACATGTATGAAAGAGCACCTGATCGGATATCAAGCAATGCGCGGATGGAGAAAATATGGAAATGAATTCTTCATGACCGAACGGCCGTGGGATTGAAGGTTTGACCGATGGGTGAAGGGACTGTTGAAAGGATGTTTGATGGAGGGGAGATTATTGGTGAACCGTTGAAATGGGCCGATGGAGTAATGGAGGGATGATTAAAAGTAACAGAGGGATTGAACAGAACAATGGTGTAAAGAAGGAAAGATTGAAAGTAACAGGAGGAGGAGGAGGAGGAGGGGGGGAGATATTACACTGGAAAAACAGCCTAGCCAACGCATGCCCCACCCCCCAAACAGCCCTTTGACAAGGGACCAAGGACTATCGATACAAAGACTAATGAAATAACTGATCCTCGGGTCACCTATATGTCCATGTATGCTCTCCCCCTGGGGTAAGTTTTCCCAAACCATAACAGTACTTTTATGCTCTTGGAATGCAACAAGGCTAGGCATGCGTCTGAACATCCTCATCTACCTGAATTGCAGGACAAGTTCATAGCTGCTAGACATAATACAGAGGCTTACCGAGAACAAGCTCAATGACCGAGTAAGCGGCAGCCAATGGAAATACTCAATTAGCTTACTAAATAGTGAGAAACTGAAATGTAACCAGCTCTAACCTCCTCAGCATCCTAATACATCATCCATGAGACAGCTCTTGACCGATGCCATCAGCCAACTGAAGCATTGGCCTAAATATAGTGCCGAGCTTCTCGTGGTTCCCTTTGGAACCTTCAGGCACTCATTCAGCAACATAGAACGATGGTCCCAGATGAGGATAACAACACTACAAACCCTTCCATGCCAGACAAAGTAAGGACTGCCTATTACACCCATTCAATATTTTAAAAAGACTCCAAGCAAAACAATGGTAAGGCACTGGGTATCTGTGGTATTACACCTGGACTCCTAAAGTATGCAGAAAAGAAAGTCTCAAGACTCCACAATCTCTTCTGTGAAATTTGGGAGCAGGGAAAGCTTAAACAAACCTATAGGCCTGTCTATCTAGACAACTACACTCAATCAAGCAGACTGGATGAAAGTGATAACAACAGCCATGTCATACTGTGATGTGTCGGATTATTGAGTGCACGACACAAGACTACAGGGAAACGCACCTGGCACTGAACCTCGGCTCACAGGCACATGCTCAGGTAGAAACACCAAACAAGCAAACAGGAGTTACGGCTATTAAAAAAAAAAAAATATATATATATATAAACATATATATTATTGGCGGCCATTTAAATATTGTTGTGGGCCGGGGGTCAGCAGCGAGGAACGGCCGCCAGGTGGAGCAGTAGAGCCATCGCTCACCGCACACCCGGAATTTAGGTTGTGACTCTTGGACAACTCCGAAGGGCACGGGTCATTTAAAGACCGTGCTCGCCAATTCTGACGGCGTAGAGGAGGGTTAATAGCCAAATTTCAATATACCTAATAGTGTAGTGGCCGAGAACGAGAAAAATGAGTCGACCCCTAGCGGTGGTATAACAAGCTGAAACCGGTCTCATTTGAACCGTATTGATGCCGAGTTTTCGAAAACTGAGGTTGTAGTTGTTGAAATTCTGCACAACATGGTGAATTAACCCCTTGCGTGCGGGAGCAAAAGAAAAAAAAAATGGCCATTTTCAATAATTCATTATTTACTTCAATAAGCATAAAATACATGGAGAATGGTTGATTATTTCAGGGAATTTCTATGTATTGGACACGTTTTAAGATATTTCAGGGGGTTTTAGGCTCCTAAGGTGGTTAAGGACCCACAAAATACCCCCAATTCTGGCAGATTTTGCGCAATTTTAGCGCAATGGAGGGCGAGAGCGTAGCAGTAACTTTGCTTTTCCGCGTCCGAATGTACATCACTGCCACCCCGAGCGGGCGAGTCATGATATACGAAAATCCAATCACGTGATACAGCACAAGCACGATCATTGACCAGGAGCCACAAGCTCAACCAGCAGGAACCAACCAACCTCTATCTCGCACGAGCAGCTCGCGGCCTTTCTTATCCCTCCCCCCCCCACCCCCCGTGGGGTTGGAGCGTCTGCTCTGAGGTAACTCGCCTCTGGATTGGTCGGGGGCATCGCGCGATTCGCTGGCCGTCCCTCATTGGACAGGCCCACGGTAGGAGGGGCAACTCCCACATTTCTGGGGCGGAGTCTGAGCTGAGGCGATTGTAGCTCTGCCTACGTCCTCACCTAAGGTCACGTGCGTAATGGCGACGGTGGAGCGAGGCGACGGTCCGCTGTTGTAATAAAAACCTAACTAAAAAATAAACCCGCAGCGCACACATTAAATTAACCCATTAGACAGGACGGGACCCTGACTATAAACATATACTTATCAAAATAACTGAACTGTGGGGACTGCTGTCCGTTTGTGTGCAAATGGCTGCCAGATTCGTAACAATATATCACCGACACCAATAGAACATTTTGACCCGTCCCTTCACTCCCATCCAATCAGGCGTTTATCCTTTCCCTTATCCAATTCCACGAACCCCACCCCCAATCCCTCCCCTTACCCCATTCAATTTACCTCCTCTTCAGCACAGACCCGTTTTTAATTCCAGAGGCTCCCGACATGTTAATTTGATTGCGAGCGACGAGGGGAGACATAGAGGAGGTTACAGAGCTATCCCAGAATGCCGTGCGCGCATCGCTTGCCAACCAACATGGCGCCCGCGCACTGCATCATGGGTACTGAAACCCCCCCTCCACCGATTACCCGGCGCTGATGTATCAATTCAGAAGAGGCAAAGTGCACAACAACAAACCTACTACTCGGAAACGGCCAAACCGATTAAACACTTGGAGGAAAGCAGTAAATCAAATGACAAGACTGTATGGGGAATTAAATGTCGGTTTCTTCTTCTTCTTCTTACTTTCTTTCCCAATTCCACGAAGCAATCTTCCATTGTCCAAAAGCCATCACTCCGATCCCGATGGCGAAGACACCGACACCTAAGGGAGACAAATGCAACATTACAACCCCCAACCATTAGCTTAAGGGAATGGCAAGTTATTTTCTTATTAGTTTAGGAAGAGCTCATTACCAGGAAGTCCTCGCCGGGGTAAGTTTCGATGAAAGTCAATCGGTCCATAACCGCCAGGTGGGGGCATGTCCTGTTTCACCTTGTACGCCGCCATGACGGGCGCATGTTCCGGCGCACCGGAACTCTTCTTTTTCTTCTTCTTCTTCTTTCAATGTGTCCATCATCGCAAACCACATAAAAAAAAATTTCTGAATACGCTGGACTTCGCACATTTATATATATTTTGCGTTTAAGATGCGTAATTATTTGCCGACTGAACTCCGATGTAAATGATAAATGTAAAAAAAAAAAAAAAACTCAAAATATAACAGCCATAGGAAATATACCTTTGTCTCTTACACCGCTCAATAGGTCTTCCTTGTTTGCATAATAAATGAATTTGTAAAATTTCCACGGTCGTCGGGAAAAATTAATGAAAAAACAAAACCGCTAAAAGGGAAATACAACGACAGCACAAGAAAGTTTGTAACAAGGTTCTGAATGTTGAATTACCGATGTGTGTGTGTGTGTAGCATTGAACGAAAGTGCAGCTTCTTCGACATCCTCTTGCCATGAACATTGTGACGTTTCTCTTCTCTTTTCTTTTCAAAAAGCGGAGGCAATCTTTCAAACAGGAGACCATTAAAAGGCATACGTTGAGGTCATTATTGAAGGATATCTGTGAGCCTCAGAAGGAATTCGACGTCTTGATAGCGAGATCGTTTGAAGGGTTTTTAAAATACTTCTTTGAAAAAGAAATAATACCATTTGGAAATAAAAGAATAAATTGTTATACAATAAGAGCGACGGACTAGGTATAAGCCCGGCTAGCTCAGTCGGTAGAGCATGAGACTCTTAATCTCAGGGTCGTGGGTTCGAGCCCCACGTTGGGCGGAATTTTTTTTTTATTTTT
Organism: Eptatretus burgeri; assembly: GCF_056783735.1. NCBI lineage: Eukaryota > Metazoa > Chordata > Myxini > Myxiniformes > Myxinidae > Eptatretus > Eptatretus burgeri. The sequence continues at coordinate 41,878,456 of NC_140972.1, forward strand.
GTGACAATTCAAATATCATTTTGAATTTCCAAAAGAACACAGAAGTCTTACAAAAGGGATTGATTCGTTTTTCTTGACCTTTAATTTAGTTTATGCATATATTATATGTCCAAAGATTTCTACTTTTTAACCTATTGTCTCCATGACAACTCCAATTGTGCATTTGTGCATTCCTTTGTCATTGAGGCCTAAAAGGTTTTTTTTTTATCATGTTCCACGTCAATCCTGACCATAATTCACGGACCGGTGTTTGTGGGTTTGTTTGTCAGGATACTCCTCCTGCAGTCCTGGCCCAATTACATCCAGACTTGCTGCAGATGATCAGCATAACCCCAATTAATGTTTCGGGTTGTTTTTGTCTTTGCCGGTAGTCTTGGAAGTTGGGGGAGGGGGGGCGGGGGGGGTACTGATAATTGGGGAAAGCAGGAGAGCCCGCATGGGGCAGGTGGAATGGGGCAGGAGAATGGACGGGGTGAGGGTGGGGAAGGGGAAACCGTGTCGGGGGCAGGAGAACCAGAACACCAGTGGATAAAGGGGTCTTCCGGGTCTTCAGGTTTTAAGTGTCTTTGAGGTCTGAAGGCTCGTTAAGATTTTAAGGTTCTTACAAGTCATTGGGGTGTTCAGGGTCTTTGAGGTTTTCAAGGGTCTTTGGGGTCTTGCAGTTCTTTAGGGCATTCAAAGTCTTAAGGGTCTTCCAGCTGAATGGGGTCTTAAGGGTCTTCAAAGGACTTCAATATCTAAAGGGTCTTTGGGGTCGTAGGAGTCTTCATGAGTCTTAGGGATCTTAACTGTCTTTGAGGTCCAAAGGGTTTTTGGTGTATTCGGGATTTTAAAGTGTCTTACTTGTGTTCGTGGAATTCAATGGTTTTAAGGGTCTGAAAGGATCTTTGGGTCTTCGGGGTATAAAGGGGTCTTACTGTCAAAGCATGCATAAAACTCATCTCTCAAGCATGTATTCTAATCTCTCAAGCATGTAAAACAAAAAAGATCTTATGGTTCTTCAGGGTCTTTCAAGGCTGAGGTTTGTGGATGAAAACACACTAAGGACAACTCCCGAGTCAGACTTGCTCTGTGTGCTAAATTTGGTGCAGACAGTCAGACAGACATCGGATAAAATCACTCATACAGTGACAACTTGGCGAAAAGGAATGGCACCGTGTCGAGCGCATACCTCCACCTGGCTGAATAGTTAACATTTCGTATGCCACTGATCGGTCGGATCTGGATTCGGACCTTAACCAAAATCGAATCGGCTTGTTCTTGTCAATTAACCAACTCATCCACCGAGTTTTGTCAAAACTCGTCCACAACTTTTTGAGATATCATGCTATGCATAGTTTTTGACCCCATCTCTCAATGGTGAAGAATCGGTCAAAAAATTCTCAGATCTGGATCCGGATTCGGATATTCATCAAAATTTATTGTTGCTGTCTTTGGCCAGTCACATACACACACAATTTTTTTTAAGAACGATTGCTTGAAAACTGTGGCCATAAATCGTGTGACAAACAAACAAACAGACAGACAAGCCGGTAGGCGGCCATGGGTCACCGAGCATCCGATGACCTTTGACCCCTGATCTGAGTTAATCTAGTACTAAGTACTTACAAAATTGCAATCGAATCGGTTAACCCGTGTATGAGCAAGGGGGCTTTGAATGGTCATTTTGCCTGAACAATGCACTCATTGACCTTTGACCCCTGACTTAGCCGAGATAGGTCAATATGTCCTGAAGCAAAGTTGTAGTACCCATTGAGTATCTGTACCTATGAACTTTCATTCGTATCGGTTAATCCGTGTAGGAGCAAGGGTGCCTTGAATGGTAATTTCGCCTGCAAAATGCACTTATTGACCTTTGACCCTTGACCTAGCCGAGATAGGTCAATATGTCCTGAAGCAAAGTTGTAGTACCCATTGAGTACTATGTACCTATGAACTTTCATTCGTATCGGTTAATCCATGTAGGAGCAAGCGTGCGTTGAATGGTAATTTTGCCCAAAAAATGCACTTATTGACCTTTGACCCCTGACTTACTCAAGATAGGTCATTATTCAAATGAGCAAAGTTTGTGTACTCATTACGGTCTATAAGCATGTAAAGATTCATTCGATTCGGTTCAACCATCTTGGAGCTCGTGTACTTTGAATTTTCAGCAGGAATGCTCAATGGCCCTCGGACACCCAAGTTGAGAGGGTTACCATTTGGAAACTATAAGATATAGAACAAAATGGATGTCATATAGTGGATAGAGAATCACCTTAAGATTATGCATATCAAATCTCATCCAGTTCCATCGACTGATAACTACTCGGTATCCATTTGAATGAAAAGTACCGAAAATGCGGTTTGATATCGGAAATCCCCAAAGTTTGAGGGGGTGCTGTGGGTGAACAAATATCAAAATCGAAAATCCGGCTCGATCGTTTGTGCACAATGTATTCCAGAAGATTAGTGTGAATTTTCATGACCATCCTACCATAACCCGAGGAGGAGTAGCATTTGGCGCGAAGGCACCTCCAGCTCTCGCATATTATCGATTTTTGCCCTTTGACCCCTGACCTAAGCAATATCGGTCAATATGTCCTGAGGCAAAGTTACAGTACTCATTGAATACCATGAACCTGCAAAGTTTAATTCATATCGATGCACTCACCTGGTCGCTAGGGGGCCTTCAATTTTCGCCAATTTTCACGCATACCCTAATTGTAGGGGGCACTGCGGGTAAAGTATTCAATATCACAAAAACCGGAATATATTTGGGAGAGCATCACCTGAAGCTGTCACCTGTTCGTCAGGTCAGGTTCGATCTGTGACCTGCTACAGGTACCATCTAAACCTGTACTAACCTGTTCCATGGTCGGGTTGTCGGCGACTAAACCGTCTCCCCCACCAGGTTTTCTGGTGAGGAGGGTGTTTGGATATGGACACCAAGCAGGATTAAAAACAAAACCTGTCAAAGGGCGGAGGAGCTCCTTGTGAGCCAACGGCCATCCATATCTAGTGCCCAACTGTGTCTGCGGACGTCCTCCTGCAGTTGGGTTACTTCTTATTAGGAGGTTGGTGGCAGGATTTGCACTCCAGCCACCGTAAAACGCTTCATTCCGCAAAACGCAAAAGCGCATAAAAAAATCTGAAACCCACTCCGTGGGAGTACCTCCTGTGCAGCTTCCCTTCGCAGGGCAGCTCACCGGATGATGGGATTGGGGCAAAGCCGGGACACCCAAACTTTGATAGGAGGGAAACGACGGGGTAACATCCCTGGGTCAGATTGCGGGAGAGAGTGTCGGAGTGGTGCTGAGGTGTCGTCCACCAGACGGCGGTCTCCTTGGGTTAACCTGAGGCGGTCCCTTCGGGTGGGTGCCTGGAATGTCCTATCCCTAAGAGAGGATGATCACCTGTCTCTGTTATCATCTGAGCTCAAGCGTTTGGACATCGGGATTGCAGCTCTCTCTGAGGTTCGGAGACCGGATTGCGGCGAGATAATGGTGGGTGGTTACACCTACTATTGGTCTGGTCGCTCTGATGGTTACCATACCCAAGGAGTTGCTGTAGCTGTGTCCAATAAGCTGACCCCAATGATAATTGAGGTAACACCGGTCAACGAGCGTATTATGAGATTAAGGATTCGTCACTCCTTAGGGTGTCATTTCCCTGGTCTCTATTTATGCTCCGACTGAGGCGAGTGATCTCACCGTGAAGGACACATTCTACGCCACACTCGAGTCTGTGGTTGATCAGTGCCCCAGACGAGATACACTTCTAGTCTTGGGGATTTCAATGCATCGACTGGAACTGATAGGGATGGTTATGAGGTGTGTGTTGGTCCGCATGGGTCAGGAACTATGAACCAGAATAGCACTAAGTTCCTTGACTTTGCAAGAAGTCATGGACTTAGGGTGGCTGGTTCATGGTTTCAGCGCCCGCAAGCTCATCGCTGGACTTGGTATTCCAACGCTGGCGGTGTGGCAAAGGAGATTGACCATGTCCTCATTGACGGTCGTTGGAGGATGATCCAGAACTGCAGGGTCTACCGGAGTGCTCAGTTCCTCAATACTGACCACAGGCTTGTTGTAGCAACTCTAAAGCTGCACCTTAAATCCTGGAGAATGGTACCATCCCAGCCTAGGCTGGATGTTGCCAAGCTCAGGGATGAGAGAGTAGCTGAGGAGTTTGCTAACAGGCTGAGTGGACACTTGGGGGGTCTGGGTGCTTTGGGGGGTCCTGAAGAGCTGTGGAACACCTTCAAGACCACCGTCCTTGATGTTGCCGGTGGATGCCTTGGAGTTCACCGCAGGGCAAAGAAGAATTTTGTCTCTCAAGGGACACTGGATACCATTGACCAGAGTCGCAGGGCCAGGCTGAATGGCAGAGCTGAGCTGTTCAGGGAGCTGAGGCGTAAAACTGTACGTGCACTGAGGGTGGACAAGGAGGCCTATGTGCGAGGAATCTGTGAGGGGGGTAGAGCATCACCTGTGGACAGGTGATTCTCGTCCCGCTACAGGGAATTCGCGCATTACGTTCATCCAAGCCCATCCCTCGGAGCACTGCAGTTCGAGCAGAGAGTGGTAGGCTCTTGACAGAGGAGTCTGAAGTGAAGGCCCGCTGGGCCGGTTACTTCGGCGGTTGTACCAGGCTGATCCCCCAGCTGTCGAGTTGGACGTCAAGGGTGTTACAATCCCTGTTGCTGACCCTCGAATCAACTGTGGTCCACCATCGCTTGTGGAAACACGGGCTGCGGTGAACCAGTTGAAACGGGGCAAAGCTCCAGGGATCTGTGGCATCCATGCCGAACTTCTCCAAGGCTGGTGGAAATGCTGCACTCGCGTCGTTGCATGCAGTTTTGTGCTCTGCCTGGAACACAGGCATCATCCCAACTGACTGGAAGAGGGGCCTTGTTGTCCCTCTCTGGAAAGGGAAGGGTGATCGCCAAGACTGCAACAACTACCGAGGGGTGACGCTGCTCTCAGTGCCGGGCAAGGTCTTTGCTCGGATAATTCTTGATAGGGTTCGCCACCATCTGCTTGAGCACCAGCGTCCAGAGCAGTCAGGCTTTACACCAAAGAGGTCAACGATTGACCGTATCCTTGCACTTCGTGTCCTCACCGAACGCAGACGAGAGTTTCGGCAGGGGCTGCTTGCAGCCTATGTTGATCTCTGTAAAGCGTTCGATTCAGTGAATCGGGATGTCCTCTGGAGGATTCTTGGTCTTCGTGGGGTGCCACCGAAACTGATCGATCTGATGTCTGAACTCTACTCTGGTACTGAGAGTGCTGTGAAGTGTGGTGGTACCGCCTCTGACTTATTTCCAGTTGTTACTGGAGTTCGTCAGGGATGTGTACTTGCCCCCACACTTTTCAGCACTTGTATGGACTGGATTTTTGGGAGGATGTCGGAGAGATCAAGTTGCGGTGCATCGTTTGGCAATGTCAAGATCTTGGACCTTGACTTTGCAGATGATGCAGTCATCTTTGCGGAGACTTTAGACATCCTCTTGGGGGCCCTCGAGGTGCTGAATGAGGAGTCGGAGCCGTTGGGATCTGGATTTCTTGGGTCAAAACAAAGATCCAGGCTTTCGGTGACATCTTGGATGCTGCTGTCCTGTCTGTGTCTGTTTGTGGTGAGGATGTTGAGGTCGTGGATAGATTCACTTACCTTGGCAGTGATATTCATGTCTCCGCAGGTTGTGAGCCGGAGGTCAATAGACGTCTGGGTCGGGCCTGGGGAGTCATGGATTCACTGGATCATGGGGTGTGGCGCTGCCGGTACCTGTGCGGGAGGACGAAAGTCCGAGTCTTCAGGTACTTGGTACTTCCAGTCTTGCTCTATGGGTGCGAGACTTGGACTTTGACCAAGGATCTGAGACGGAGACTTAATTCCTTTGGTACCAGGTCTCTTCGGAGAATCCTTGGCTATCGCTGGTCGGATTTTGTATCCAACGAGCGGTTGCTGAGAGAGACTCGGATGAGATTTGTTACCTGCATAGTCCGTGAGCGTCAGCTGCGGCTGTATGGACATGTGGCTCGTTTTCCTGACGCTGATCCTGCTCACCAGATTCTCTCAGCGAGGGAGTCTCATGAGTGGAGGAGGCCAGTGGGCCGACCACGTGCCTCATGGTTGCAGCAGGTTGACCATCATCTCAAGGAGATGGGGATGGGCCTGGCATCTGCCTGGGGGAT
>NC_140972.1:41889631-41894631 GCF_056783735.1 Eptatretus burgeri
ACACGGTCTCGGCCCCAGGCCTGCCTACCCCCCTCATCCTGGAGGGTGGTTCTCTTTTCTTTTGCTTTGGGAATATGTGTTGTCGGCGCCGTCTGTGAAGTAAAATTGTATAAGTGTTGCCGAGTGCCCGGTAGTCGGATAGATCTGCATTGTTGCATTTGCTTTTTGTCTTCTTCTTTTGCATGTGCTTTTGGTGGAATTGTATATGTGTGTTTTCCGTTCATCGCGAAATAAATGTGCTTATTATTGAACTGTTTTCCCGCTTCGCTTCGTCATTTCTTTCATTGAATCCCCATCTTGCTTCACGTAAAGGGTTGGTCGTGGGCTAAGACGCCCGATAATTAATCGAACCGTCGAGGCCGACGAATAACACCGCTCGGTTATCCCGATAGTACGGAACGGGTCGCTTAAGTGGCCCGTGTCCGAAGTCGACCTGCGGCGAGGTGCGATCGCCCGGTCTACCCTCCGTGTGGGTACTTAGGTAGGTCGAATTTGGCGAGCAACCCTATCCCACGCGGGGGCCGATTGGCTCGATCGCGGTGAGACCGAAAGGTCCACCCGTGACTGGTTCCCGGCGTTAGTCCGAGAGGGTCACGACTGGATTGTCCGTCCGGTGGGCGACGTGCCGCGATTCGAGTTACGTGGCCGTCAGCACGCCGGCGGGCGCGAATCCGCGACACTGGTGTCAGGTCGTGCGATACAAACTCATCGCCCTCCTCGCAGCACTGGTAACGGAGAACGGGAAAACTGGCTGTCCTGTCTCCAATTAAATTCACGGGAATCGGTCCAGGGGTGAGAGAAGCGACCCCCGATTCCCTCCAAATTACGAGCGATTCAAATTAACCCTTTAAGAGAAGCAAGATGGCGTCTCAAGGCGAGCGGGAGCCGGGGGTATTAGAAATGGATGTAGAATGTGTAGAATCCATGGCTCAGGATGAAATACCCGTGCAGGAAATGTTAATTGTACAGGAAAACGAACTCGCCCAACTGAACCCAGAGCCCGAAATGGGTGCGGCAGCGGCCGCGGTGTATGACACCTCCCCTCCCCCTCTCCACCAAAACCTCCCGACCCCTGCCGAAACGGCTCACTCAAGCGCACCCGACATGGCCCAGCTATGCGCCATGCTGGCGGCAATGACAAACGAAATGAAAGGAATGAACGAAAAGATGGATACAAATACAAATGAAATGAAAAACGAAATGAACAAGCAAATAAACGGAATGGAAGCAAACATGAAGGAAGAAATGAAAGAGCAACGGGGTGAGACGCAGAACATGGGCCGATGCCTGCAGGCGGGCATGAAGGCCGTGACCAGGGAGCTGGGAATGGCGACTCCACGTGTGGGAGCAAACGAGCTGGAAGGGGGTGCAACGGCTGACAGGCCCGCGGTGGAGGCGGGTAAAAAAAAATTCGGGGGGCGTGTTGGGCGAGGGTCGTGACAGAAGAATCGACGATGACCAAAAGGGAAAAATTAAATGGGGAGACCAAAACGTGTGAGACGAGACACGAGGTGACGACAACAGAAACTTATAAATGTATAGAGACACGGGAGACAGAAAAAATAGAGGAGAGACTGCACGATGAAGACGGGGTAAGTGACGCGCACACACACACGGAGGTAGTGGAGGATAATGGGGGTGAGCTGGCGGACTGGGTAGAGACCCAGTGCGAGCACCTGGATAGCCATAGCCTCCTCCAGGAACGAGGGGAGGGAGTATGCCCCCTTGAGGGAAGTCACGACCAGGTGAGTTCGGTCGTGCTTTGCGAGGTTGAGGGGAGGAGTGCTGCGAACGGGTGCTTGGAGAGCTTGGGGGGTATAGAGGCCCCGGAGACCCTTGTGGGGACACAAATCCCCAGTGTGGTTGTCCCTGTGTGTGTGGTGCAAGGCGTGAGTGCGTCCCCGTGTGTGGAAGCGACCCCGTGTGTGAGTGGTGTGGTGGCGATGGTGCCAGGGTACGTGCTTCCCAGCACGCCGTGTGTGGGTGAGGCACCGTGTGTGAGTGAGGCCGTGTGTGTGGATGAAACGGCCAGTATGAGTGAGGCACCGCGGGTGAGTGCCCCCGCGTGTGTAAGTAGTATGGTTTGTGTGAGTAGTGAGGCACGCGTGAGTGAACGGCCGAGTGCAAGGGAGACCGTGTGTGTGAGAGAGCGGTATGTAAGGGAGATGTCGGTGGGCATGCGGGAGCACGCAGCCGCGTCTCCCGGGGTGAATGTGATGGAATGGACTGTGAGCGTCGTAACACGCAGGTGTGCGTGTGTTGAATGGCGACGACGACGGCGACAGAGGAAAGGAAGCCGAGTAGCGGCTGTAGTTGTTTCAGGGACCGTGCCGGGTTCACCCAGCCGCGAGCACGAGGTCCGTGCTGTACAACGCACGAGACCGCCACGTGCTCGCTTGCGAGAGTGAAGTCCCGGTCCGGAAACGCACGCGGTGGATTTGCCGATCCCGCGGACGGACAAAGTTTAGGCAGGATTATGGATTTGGACCGGACGGGTTCTCCACACGATCGTGTGTGTTAAGCCCCAACGGGCAAAGCACATGTGTTCGCGTGGGGAACCCCTCGAGACGTGGGGCTTGTGTTTTTTTTTTGTTTTTTTTTATGCGCACGGTGACGTCATGGCTGCACGTGTGGTTGGAATCCGGCAGGAGGGGTATCCCTGCCGGATGGTGCCGTCCAAGGAGGGACGAGGAACACGTGCAGCTGCATGACGTCACGGGCAGGTGCAAAGTGCGTGAGCGGCGAGTCGCCGCGCTGGTGCTGCGCATGTAAAGAAAAAAAAAAGAAAAAAAAAAAAGCAAGCCTCACTTTCGGGTGCACAGGATTCCTGGGCAAGGTGTGGAAGACCCCCTTACCCTGGGCACAGGATGGAAACTAGTTAGGGGGAAGAGTTAGCTTAGTTAGACCGACTTCATGGGGCAGGGGTAAGTCCTCATGGAGTCCGTGGAATGGATTAGGTGGAGGGATTTAGTGAGCTTTAGGTTGGGAAATAAAATGATTTATTTGGAGACCGTGACAGACTTGTGAATGTGTAGCGGGGACGTAGTTTAGCTACGTAGTGTTAAATGGAACGTGCTATAGTTTAAGGGACGACGTGGGAGCACGAGTTAGTTAGGGGAGGTAGTTAGGAGGATGGCAGAGTTCAGCGGTGTGTGTGTTGGTGAGTTGTGAGGTGAGTACTTATTGAGTGAGTGAGGCCAGCGGGTCTGTGTGAGTGGAGCGAATGGGGAATGCATGGTGCGATGAGTGATTGGGGGGAGGAGTGACTCCCGCCCAAGGGACCCCGGGGTCAGTATAAAGTGAGTTAGGGGGTTAGTCAAATTGAAAAATGGAGGTCCTTTTGTTGTTGGTGGGTGTGTAGGCTCGAAACCCGTTTGGAGGGGAGCAGGAGCCCTGTTGACGGGCTTGGGAGCGTGGCTGCGAAAGGTGAGTATCGCTGAGTGGGTACCCCGGGCACCAGGCTAGTCGGCCGCGGTAGGCCATGGGCCCATGGGGGGCCGGGATAGAGTAGTGGGCACGGGTGCGCCTGCTTGGTGCGGGGGCCCGGGGCGCCATTAGCCGCGTGGGCAGTGTTGTGGGCACGGGTGACCCTCGGAAAGGGGCCCGGGAAGCCAGCCTGCCACGTGTGCGTTTCAGGGGAGGTGCCATGGGGGGCACTCCCCGGTGTTAGGGAGCTGGTAGGCTCGGAGGCAGTCTAGTGCCCGGGGGTGCCATCGTCGGAGAATCGGCAGAGGGTCGTGCCTGCCAAAGGGAGCCACGTGTCCCAGCCATGAGACCGTGTGAGGGCACGGAGAGAAAATTGGGGGGCGAGGTCCGAAATTGTGAGGACACCAACACAGGCGACGGGAATCTGGGTTGTTAGAACCAATAGTTTAAGCGAGAGGCGCTTGTTGAAAGCCCCGGGGTAGTTTAACAGTTAAATGGTTAGGGTAGATTAGGAGATGTACCCCTCCGCACCATCCATCCCCTCGCTCTCGTTGTGGGCCGCTGGACCCACTTTGGTTATAGATCGCTGAACTCTGGGGAGGCCATTCTGAGGCTTCATTGGGCCTCGACACAGGACGCTAGCTCTCCCTTGTTCCCCTCCGGGAAGGGAACGTAGGGGTTGGGAGTAGGCTAGGTGACAGGATAGGTTAGTCGAACAAGGACAGTAAAGGGGGTTAGGGGACGATTTATAGTGGGGAAGTAAAAATAAAAAAATAAGTTGGGGCTAAATTGGGGTTTGACAAATTAAGGGAGTGGGTATGTACAGTGACAGGCAAAGGCGATAGGTGGGAGGGAGACAGGTAGGTAGGTCCGAGCCCGCCTTCCAAGTGGCCAGCACCAACGCACTCCCTCCACCAACCTCCACGGAACGGCAAAGGCTGGCCAACTTCATCTGCAGCTGCTGTGCTGCAAGGCCTGTGCCGGCTGGATCGTCTGCAGCTGCTGTGCTGCAAGGCCTGTGCCGGCCAGTTCATCTGCAGCTGTGTTACTTCAAGGCCTGTGCCGGCCAATTCATCTGCCGGCTGTGTTTGCCTGCAGCGGCCTTCTTCTGCGGGCTGTGTTTGCCTGCAGCGGCCTTCTTCTGCGGGCTGTGTTCGCCTGCTGCCTTTGCCATGCCCACTGCCCCTGCTCACCAGCCCCCGTTCAATTTTTGCTTTGCCCCCCCCCCCCTGTTCATTTCCATGTGCGCCAGGATCAGAAAGCAACAGTTTGCAAGCTGCAAGAACTGCCCTGTTGGCAGCTACAACACGGGCCTGCAGTGGCGGCCCGTGCACCGTGTTTGTGTTCATCCATCCATTCGTTGTGTTCATTGCGTGTGCCACTTGAGCTGGCACGGATACTGCATTTGTGCAGCCCATGCACCGTGTTTGTGTCCATCCATCCATTCGTTGTGTTCATTGCGTGTGCCACTTGAGCTGGCACGGAGACTACGTTTGTGCAGCCCGTGCACCATTGTGGTTCACTGCGTTCAGTTCAAAAGGGAAGGCCTTGGACTGCGTGTGAGCAGCCAGCCA
>NC_140972.1:41899631-41924631 GCF_056783735.1 Eptatretus burgeri
GACGCAACCCTGGTCGCCTCTTACGACACAGGGATAAGGATTGGATTCTGGGCTGCCCTTCACCCTCTCATCGCGCGGCCCAGTGCAGGGCTCCCGTCCTCAAGCGATCCTCCAACCCAAGCCTCCGAGTAGCCGGATTACAGGCGCACGCCACTACGCCCGGTATATATATATATATATATATATATATATATATATATATATATATATATATATATATATATATATATATATATATATATATATATATATATATATATATATATATATACCAATAATCTTCTTCTGATGGATATATACACATCATTAAAAGTAAATAATGACCTCTGATTTCTGACAAAAGCCTTTTGTATTGATGTTTTTAAGCCCTGTTTGAGAGATTGCCAATCCCCTCCCGTTCCTACCTTCCTACTTCAAGCCTTCTTGAAAACCCCATCTGCACCCATTGCAGTCACCTGTCCAACTCACAATCCTGTGAGATATCCAGTAAAGATATGTGACAATAAACGACCCAAAACCAATTATCATCTTCCTGATGCATGTATACACATTGTTAAAATAAATGATGATCTCAGACAAATGTTTAATGATGTGGGTTTCAGCCCTGCTTGAAAGAATACCGCATAGCTATTTGGGCAGCGCCTAAATTAACAGACCGCTAACTTGATCACTGATCTAAACAAGACCCATGACGCCTATCGGCTCAAAATCCTGTTAATTGTCACTTTGGTAGTTTTACAATCCAGGGGAAACTTATAGGGATTGTGAATATGACAACTCCGAGACGTCTTTGTCTTTGCATCGCAGTAAGCACCAACATGGTGGCCGATATTCATGAAATAAAAAAATTGTGGGAGGGGGAGTCAGGCAAACTGTCCAACCAATGGTGGAACGGAATGTCGCAGACAGGCAAACACACATGGACGAACAAGCTATTATCATTAAGATGAATTTACAGCATTTGAAAATTAACCATTTGACTCCAAGACCACCTATCACCGTAAGGTTTTGAACAGTCCCATTCCCATGTATTGCAATAGTCTTTAGTCTCCATAAGAAAACTTCTGCTTACTTTCAGAAATATCTGTTGTGGACTTCATTTCATTGGAGCCATGTAAAGCACCAGAGGTTGGAGAGACTGATCCATGTTCCCTTGTATCTGGATCGCTAGACTTCAATCACCTATACCTCCACTAGTCTTTGAATTCGTGTCTTCCAACAAGTCTATCTGACGTGATTGTGCAGATCAAGTAGCGCATTTGCTTTGACATGTCTAGTCTGTGGTTGATTCAACGCCTGACAATGAACTGTCTGATTGGTTCTTTGCAGGCAGAGCACATTGCATCACAAGGTGTACCAGGTCCCTTGGATGGACTTTAACCTCGGGGGTCTACCATTTGCTAGCATTAGTTGGTGGACGTCAAAGATCCTGCAGGGTCTTACACAAATAGTAGGCAAGTCATCACCCAACACACTTAACAAATTCCAAATCCCTGCTCGAACCTACTCCAGTTTACATCAGACCTGGCCTGCCAGTTTGTGAGACTTGGGCAAAAGATTCAAAAATAGCAGACCTCACAATAAGGTGGGATTCATTGGGGAGATTAAAAAGGGAGTAGTAGTAGTAGACTTTTTTAACAAGAAATTAAAGCTGTGTTGTGTTGAGGCGAATAATAAAAATGTGATATTACAGTCATCATGTACGAGTATTTTCATGTAACAGTCTTCCTATTCCTCTTCGTCTTCCCAAGAAATGCATATTTGTCTGGGATTCAGGTATCAGTTAATTCTGCCAGTTGCATCATTTCTAGGTGTACAGTTGTCCTACTGACACAGAGGGAGGCCCTTGTAGTTTATGGCAGGAATTTTTTTTAAGTGGTCACGGTACGGCACACAATTGGCTGCTGTTTTCGAAAGGCACCACGGGATATTTAAGGTCCAACACCAAATGCGAACAGTCGGGCTTCCAGCTTGACATACCCTCTGAAGGACAGTGTGCACTCCTTGGTGCAACGCCCTGTCTGCGAGGCAAAGCCTGACTCAACAGTTTGATAGAAGTGTGCAAACTATAATCTAACCTGTCAGCTTCACTTAAGTTATGTGTTTTAATGTTTTATGTGTTTTAATGTTATGTGTTTTTAATCTTCAAAATGTTTTACAACCAAAGATGCTCAAGATAGCCCAAGACATGCCAAAAAAGGTATAACAATAATAACCATTCCTTTCACGCAGTGAGGCACATAGCGCTGCCGAGGCAGTTTCATTTGGCTAATGGAGTACAATCCTGGACAATTCGCCACTCCGACCCCACAGGATACTCAAATGGCTTATTATCCAGTAAGCCGGTACTCATTTTGCCAATGGTATGACGGGGGCTCGAAATCAAGACCCTAAGATCTTAAGCCAGCCCCCTTAACTATTAATCCCCCAAAAAGATTATATGTTTACCTCCGCCATCGAAGGTGGTTGGAGGTTATGTTTTCACCCCTATCTCTGTGTTTGTTTGTGTGTGAACAAAATATCCCAAAAAGTTGTGCACAGATTTGAACCAAATCTTGTGGTGAGCTTGGGTATGTGACAAGGACCAAATGGTTAGATTTTGGTGAAGATCAGAATCCGGATCTGACTATGATAATTTTTTCAGTGCTTCTTAACCATTTGTAAGATAGGGCCAAAAACGACATGTAGCAGGATATCTCAAAAAGTTATGGATGAATTCGGACGAAACTTGGTGGGCAGGTTTGGTATGTACGTAACAAGGAAGAATTTATTCGACTTTGGTGAAGATCCGAATCCGGATCCGGATCTGAGAATTTTTTTCATGTGATTTTTCACCATTGAGTAACAAGGCTAAAACGATATATAGCAGGATATCTGAAAAAGTTATGGACGGATTTGGACGAAACTTAGTGGGTGAGTTGGTTAGGTGACAAGAACAAGCCGATTAAGTTTTAGTTCAGGTCCAGATCCAGATCCAGTCTATCAGTGGGATACAAAACATAAACTAATCACCCTGGTGGAGGTATGCTCTCGACCGAGTGCCCTTCTAGTTTTAAATATAAATACATTTGTATATTTAGGATATACAGGGTGGCCTGAAAGTCACTTTACCCATTCCCAGTGAAGCATTGTTCTTGAGCTCTTTTAATAAACAGGTTTTATTGTACAGTACTTACAATAATTGATTTGTCATTGTATCTGTATGTGCTCCATCATTCTTCTGAGTCAGTGTTTCCGCATACCATGGAGGGCGAGGGGGCGAGGGCAGAGGGGAAGGGACGGAGGGAAGTGCGAGAAATGTATCAGGGGTAAAGTAACTTTCGGGCTACCCTGTACATATTTCTTGCTGGCTTACATTACTTGCTTATTATCTGATCATACGGAATGTCATTTGGAGGTTTGAATGTACTCTAACCACTTTCGTCTATCTTGGGCCCACCAGCCAATTTCTCTCCACCTGACCTTCAGATCTTTAATTTGCTTGTCGATGGTGCATCAGTACAAAACTATGGCTTGCCTGAAACCACATCTGCTCTTTCTTGTTTGTTGGAATTAATCAGAGATGTATTATTTCTGTTAAATTATTGGAAGTCTGTGCTTTTCTTCTTCTTTTTTTTTCTTTGTGTACAAGGAAAGCCAAAGGAACTCGGCCACAGGATGAGGCTATTTTGGACATCATACCTGTGCTTTACCCATGCCGCATTCATTCAACTAGAAGTACCTGCTCCCTGCAGGACCCGTCAAGGGGGTCATGTTATTATATTTATACCTATTTTACTCCAAGGGGTCCCAGGATTACACACCCAAAAAATGGTTGCGATCAGTTCAGCCGTTTTTACGGTACCTGGGAACAGACAGACGGACAGACGGTGAATTATAGTAAGATGTATCAATTTATTTAATTTCACTGGCAGAGCGTGGAGAGAACAGTAGGACAGGCAGCTGTCTCCTACGGCCACTCCTCATAGTTTAGGATAGGTCTGCCCGGAATCAATGCAGTAGTCCGACGCTGCACCCTCTCTCTGGCTCTATGTTGTTCTACAGATGTGGTGATGAAAACTGGACACAATATTGGCACTGAGGCCTCACTAAAAGTTCCTGTAAAGTGGTAAAACTACCTCTTTCCAGGTACAATTTATTCCCCCTGTCAATACAACCTAAACCTCAATTAGCTTTACATATATCTGCTTGGCACTGTGCTATCTGCTACAACCACCCCTATTCCCCCCACCAGATCCTACTACTGTGTCACATGCTCTAAGACTACCCCTTTTATTATACACTGCACTGTATTTTCATTACGAGAAACACCCACTACCTTTGGGAGTGGCCAGGGTGTGTGATTGCGGAAGGGGGGGTGGGGAGGGAGGGGGAAAGCTTGGCCAAAATCCTTCATGATCTGGCGAGCCAGGCCTGACATTCGATTAAGGTTCGGAGAGGAATTTGGAACTTGGACAGGGTGCCGGCGATAGGTCGCCTAGTCTTTGTGAAGGACACCGTGGGATCTTTAGCATCCACAAACTAATGCTAGCAGATGGGACACCCAGTTTAATGTCAATCCAAGGGAATTACACATTAATGAATTATCCTGCCTGTGAAACACCAGGATGGCAGTTTATAGCTGGTCGGGTTTCAAACCCAGGCTAGACAGCTTAGATATGAGTGTGCGTTCCTCGAGGCATTCCTACCAGCACCCCCCCTCCCTTAATATTATTATTATGCCATTATCATCCGACAGAATTGACTGATTAATTTGTGGTTATAATAATTTTGAGGAAAAAAATCTAACTTGGATGACATCGAGGCTGGAGTAAGGATTGGAGGAAGATGTATCAACAACATAAAGTATGCTGATGATGCTACTCTAATGGCCAAACATAAAGATGACTTGAGGAAACTGCTGCGGACAGTAAATAAGGACAGTAAATCGGGTTGTCTTTATTTAAACCTAAAAAACGACTCAAATCTTGTCAAGTAAGAAGATAGACAAATTCGGACTGGGAGATGATCAGGTGTAAATAGTGGAAAGCTTCATATTCCTGGGTTCTATGTTTTAAGTGAGTGGAGAATGTGGAGGATAAATTCATGGAAAGTTAATATTAGGGAGAAGAGCAAAGATCTGGAAAGACAAAGATATTATCAATACAAACCAAGAGGAGGCTGGTGAATGATCTTGTATTTCCAGTTGCAATGTATGGATGTAACTCACAGACAGTGAAAAAAGAGAGAAAGAAAGAACATTGACAGTTTTGAAATGTGGTGTTCCAGACTAATATAATGTGAAAAATTCCGTGGAATACAAGAAGAAAAAACAAATCAGTGCTTGAAGAAATTAGACCACCATGTGCATACATTGGAAGTGCTGATGCTAAAACAGACGCTGTCATACTTTGGGCACATCACGCATGCAGAAAACAAAATTGTGGATAAAGCAACCATCCCAGGTAGAGTTGAGTCAGGAAGAGGAAAAGGGAGACCGTTTATGTGCCGGATGGATGGGTTACAGGTTGCAACCAAGGTGTCTCTGCCACTAGAGCTTCGGAAAGCAGGCAATGAGTGATATTCGGAGAAATCTGATCATAAATTTCACCAGAAGTCAGGCACAACTTGACGGAACAGGATAACGCATGGTGATAAATGAAATAAGAAAAAGAGTAATCAGATATTGCAGACCGTTACCAAGACTTGTTTTGTGTGGGGTTTGTGCACTCATGTGTTACGTAATTAATGAGATATAACTAGAAGTGCCACCTTATAACTGCTGGCTGTGATGAGCGGGTACCAAGACGTCCCGCTTTGATGCAACCGCGCTTTGATCGGACACCTGACCTTGACCCATGACACTTATTATTATTATTCAATTAAATTCGGAATGGGATTAAAATATTTTAAATTAAAATCAAATAGAAGACCAAATAATGTTGGTATAGTAGTGCATTGGAGTCATCAGAAGGAACCCAAACAAACAAAAAGCAAAGATGGAGTCATCAGAAGTAACCTGGATAGGATTCGGGTTTTAGCTGTTACTCCTCTACCCCCAAACCCATCCAGGTGCAACCAAGTGAGTCTCATTCAAAAAAAAAAAAAAAATATATATATATATATATATATATATATATATATATATATATATATATATATATAAATTAATAATTCTGGCTGCCAGACCATGTGTCCAATCAAGTTGAAATTTAAAACATATTCCCCATCACTAATAGATCATAATTGTGAAGTTTCACGTCAATCGATGAAGCAGTCATGAGAAAGAGTTTTTAGAAGATTTTTGTTCAATCCAATATGGCTACCAGACCATGGGACCTTTCAATTATCTGTGGAACAATTATTTGTATCAATTATTCGCAACAATGCTTGGGAAATGTGTGTGTAATTTCTACTCGATCTGTGCCAGCGTTCTGGAGAACAATATTGTTCACGGTTTTAGGGTAACTCCAATGGCTGCCAAACCATGTGATATATGATGTTATAGCTGGGACCGTTTTGTTCCCCATGAATAGGTGGTCATAGATGTAAAGTTTCACCTCGATCTATTCAGCTATTTCAGAGAAGAAGATTTTTGAAGTTTTTTTTCAAACAAAAACAATATATGGCTGTCAGACTACATGACCAATGAAGTGATCAATTTTTTTCTGTTGACCAATTTATCCCAAGTCGACACTCAAAAATTTCATACTGATTGGATGTGTCATTCTACTTGGGCAACTATTATGTCATAACGAAGGCACCAATGACATCATAAGAAAATCGCACTTATTCAAAATGAGGAGTAATTTCAATGTGCCAAGTTTCAATTTTTTTTCCTTGGTGTGGTTTTGGAGATACAGAGGTGCAAATTTTTCCTGTTTTCCAACATGGCTGCGACACCACATGAGCTATGATGTCATAATTATTAGTAAAAATTCGACATGAGTAGTCGCTCATTTGGTGAAAAATTCGTCTCAATCCGACAAGCAGTTGTAGAGAGAAACCGTACTTATTTTCTGTGTGGACAAACAAACAAACACAAAAACAAACAAGAAACATACCCATCAGAGATGGGGAATCCCC
The DNA here is from genome assembly GCF_056783735.1 of Eptatretus burgeri. Lineage (NCBI taxonomy): Eukaryota > Metazoa > Chordata > Myxini > Myxiniformes > Myxinidae > Eptatretus > Eptatretus burgeri. The sequence continues at coordinate 41,906,697 of NC_140972.1, forward strand.
CGCCATTGAAAAATTTCAAATCGATATGGCGAACAGTTTATGAGTTATCGCACTCACAGCTATAAATGTTGATGCCCAGCCAGCCGGACGGACAGACGGACGACCCGGGTGACAACAATATCCCCCTTCCGCCACGCGGCGGGGGATAAAAACACATCTTGCAGAGCACGATACTTGCAAAATTCACCCCCCCCCCTGTCCAAAGTTTGCCATGAATACATCAGATTGTCCATTTCATTAAGATTAAAATTGACAATCTTAATCAAAGCTCAGGTCAACCTGATGAAAATTGATTATTTTTCAGATTGAAATTGATAATTTTCGAAGTTGGCCTTTGACCTTATGACCTCAAATAGTTGGTTTCCCAATTTAGTGATGCAATATGTAAATCCTGTTCAACTTTCAAGTCAATCGAAAAAAAAAAGATTTGAGAAATTTGACCAAGATGACCTTTGACCTTTGACCTCAAAATAAATAGGCTTCTCAGTTGAGACTACCTCCACAAATGAGAAAAGTTTAATGATGATCGGTTTGGAATTGTGACCTGTAGGCAATTGACAAACAGACAGACAACCTGGAAAAGGCGTCGTGTCGGGCACGATACCTGCAAAATCCATAAAACAAATTTGACCTCAACAATAATTAGTGGTTTATGTCAATGACTAAATCTGCAATTCTTCAAATTTCAAGTCAATCAGATGAAAATTGACAATTTTAGAAATTCGGCCTATGTTGACCTTTTGGTCGACGTTGACCTGAAAAACAATGGGCTCGTTGAATTCAGTAACCTGAAATATAAATCCTCTTCAAATTTCAAGTCAATCGGATGGACATTAAGGATTTCAGAAATCTAAACCTAAGCTGTTGACCTTTGGCCAATGTTGACGTCAAAAATAATTGGTGGTTGAATTCAGTTAACTGATTTGAAAATCCTGTTCAAATATCAAGTCAATCGAATGGACATTGAGGATTTTAGGTTTGACTTTGAGTTGACCTTTGACCTTTTGATCTCACAAATAGTTGGTTTCCCAATTCAGTAATGCACTGTGCAATTGCTGTTCAATTTTCAAGTCAATTAGATGAAAAATTCCGATTTTAGAAATTTGACCTTTGACCTCAAAATTAATGGACTTCTCAGTTCAGACTATCTCGACAACTTGATGAAGTTTTGTGAAGATTGGTTTAAAATTGTGACCTGTAGGTGATCGACAGACAAACCGACAGACAGAATAACAAAATCGACTGACCAATATACTTAAAAAATCTTCGATTTTGCAAGTAAAAAACAGACAGACAGACAGACCGACGGACAGACAAACGGACCCAAATGCAAGACCCTATCCTCTCGCGAGGGTAATAATCTCCGAACTGATGAAATCTCTCCTGGTGCATCACCTTAAATAGCCGGTGACCAATTCACACTCTCCAAGTCACCAGTCTTCCACACTCCAACTGGAAGTCAGAATGCAGGAGCAAGGAGCTCAGCATGTTACAATGGGAAATAATCATAAATGGTGAGGGAGGGTGGAGGTTAGGGGGTGGGGTTATTTGCAGTCATTCGAAGTTAGGTGGGCCGAAGGGAACAGTGAATCCGTGGGATAACCTGGTCACTACGTTAAATAGTCCACATCACCATGTGATCACACAGGCATAATCACAGCATAGTGTTGCAGGAATGGTGATAGGGGGTAACGGCGTAAGATAAACCGGTTATGCAATTAAAAAACGTTTAACATAAGTGTGTGGTTTCTGTGTAGAATGATAGGGTATGTGTTGAGGTTTGTTCAGGAGCCAATAAATGTAAATCCTCCCCTCTATAATGTGTATAAAAGCCCCTCACTATCCCAACCTCCAAAATTCTCCAAACTGTTCCCTACGTAATCTGACTATGTTGCCAATGAATTCCGCCCCCCCTGCCCCCCACCCCCCACTTTCACAAATACACGAAGCAAGACCCTATAATCACATGCATGCAATTCGTTAACATGCCACCGGTCAACATTGCTGCTCAGGGGATTGGACCATGCGCATTAGGCACTCTGGGGTGGATTACATCACTTTGAAACTCCTGTATTTGGCACCGAGGCTTGGAAGGAAGACTAAATTAAGGGTGCGTTTCGCCAGGGTTCATGTTGCACGTTTAGTTTTCCAAATTGGGCACTGGCAATTCGCCAGATGTAGAAACGATTGAATACATGATATGATGTAATATGTGAATACATGTCCTTGCGCATAGTATTAAATGCATCCATCTGTGTTTACCCATGTTACCCGTACAAGTGGGTAACAAAAAAAAAATAGATTCATGTATCCCCTCCACTTTACCCCTGGCCTCAACCGACATTTTCGACTGTGTCCCACATGTCAGCCCTCACACCAGCAATCATCGCTATCATCTGTTCACACAAGGTCATCGCCATTTTTTTCTCTTTCTGGTATCATGCTTATATGTTTCAGCGGGATTCTGGCCTGCTACTTCCTGGTACTGGTTCTTCTCCAGGGGTCACCGGGGTTGTTGCTGGGGAGTTGTTTACAGCGGTACCAGCCAAGGGGGTTCGCTCTTCTATGCCCCTTAGAGAGCCTTCTTCCTCAATGTCCATTATGGCTACAGTAGAGTCCAACCAACATGCTCCCTCTCAGTTCTATTCACCGATACCTGACATAGCCATGATGGCCTGAACAATTCTAACTACGCGTGATCAGCAATTTGACTTTGGGGTGTGCGACCACCCCAGGACCAAATCCCACACTCCTGACTCAAAAATAATGCTGTCATGGTTCCACTAGATAACTCAGGTCCGAATCCATGAGTCACGTTAGCGAGACCAGAAGTTCCAGTCGACCCCACGTCTCTTCGGCAAAGTGCTCGGGCCTATGTGCCGCGATGCTGCCCAGTGGAGCCGCAGGTTCAAGCAGGGTCCCCGCCGAGTCATACTTGACCGATACCGATTAAGGAGGCCAAGCTTACTTCATCATGTGATGACCTCTGACCTGTCAATTATGCCAAAAACCCCTGTACCACCATATGCTGCCACTTGGGCAAACAGAATGCACCACACTTATAGACACCAAGCAGTTTTTTTTTTATACACGCTGATATGTACATTACCAGTCATTCAACAAAACATTCCGCATTATCCCTATGCGGCACTCGTGACCCAGAGAATAACAAATATGTACAGTTAACTTAGCAATCATAATATAGGGCCCACAGACATCTGAGAAAGAAAATAAATAGAAAAAGAAAGCAGGAAAGAAATAGTTGGAGAAAGGGGGGATGGACCACTTCCAACCTTGGTGATGGCTCTGAGTAGTCGACGTGAGCCTCTGGATGATTGTACAAGCTTCAAGCCCACGGTTATTGGACGGCGTCGGATGTCCTCCATGACCGTGGTGAATGGCACCCTTGCTCTCTGTCCTTTATTTGGTTGACTCTCTTTGGTAGTACCAAACACCGTGGCCATGAGGTCAACATCAACGAACCCCAAGGTAACGGAAAGAACCAAGAGGGCTCTCTCTGATGTGATATATGGAGCCTTTTATTCCCTTCCACACATTTGTAACTCCACCCGTTTCTTCTTGATCTGCAAATCTGATCTTATTGGCGGATGCTCGAGGTGGCATGCCATTCTCTCACCTCCCGTGAGTGGCCACGCACATTGAGTTTTGTGGACCTCTCCCACTGATTTGTCCCGTTTTATTGGGCATGTAGCGTTCCTGAACCGTAAATCTGTCCCATCGCGACACAGTGGCGATTGGCTGGGATCAACTAGTTTGAGGCCAAGGAGATGGCAAGCAAAAAGTTTAGAACCAGCTGAAGAATGAAGTGTGAAGGAGAGTAAGAAGGTGGCAAGAAGTAATTAGCCAGTTTATACCGGTTCAAGGAGAAGGTGGGGAGAGTAAGAAAGCAGAATGAGGTCCTTAGCCTCAAGGAGCTGTATAAACCAGTTCAAGGAGAAGGAAAGAAAGAAAATAAAAGGTTATACAGCAAAAATAACTGTGGATTGGGAAAAAAATCATCTATGTAATACATATGCAACACATATATGAAACTCTTAAATGAACGGATACTTACGAAATAACTATATTTACTAAAGATGCATTCTTTAACAACTAGGAGCCACAACTGCAACAATTATATATATATATATATATATATATATATATATATATATATATATATATATATATATATATATATATATATATATATATATATTGTTGCGGATTCACGCCCGCCGGCGTGCTGACGGCCACGTAACTCGAATCGCGGCACGTCGCCCACCGGACGGACAATCCAGTCGTGACCCTCTCGGACTAACGCCGGGAACCAGTCACGGGTGGACCTTTCGGTCTCACCGCGATCGAACCAATCAGCCCCCGCGTGGGATAGGGTTGCTCGCCAAATTCGACCTACCTAAGTACCCACGCGGAGGGTAGACCGGGCGATCGCACCTCGCCGCAGGTCGACTTCGGACACGGGCCACTTAAGCGACCCGTTCCGTACTATCGGGATAACCGAGCGGTGTTATTCGTCGACCTCGACGGTTCGATTAATTATCGGGCGTATTCAGCCCACTACCAACCCTTTACGTGAAGCAAGATGAGGATTCAATGAAAGAAATGACGAAGCGAAGCGGGAAACAGTTCAACACAAAGCACATTTATTCGCGATGAACGGAAAGCGCACATATACAATTCCACCAAAAGCACACAGAAAAGAAAAAAACACAATGCAATTTACACAAAAAGCAAATGCGACAATGCAGATCTACTACCGATTACGCGAGCACACGGCAACACTTATACAATTTTACTTCACAGACGGCGCCGACAACACATACCCAAAACCAAGAAAAAGAAGAACACCCTCAAAGATGAGGCGGGCCTGAGGCCGAGACCGGGTCGGGCCTACCCGTCTGGTGATGAGACGCGGAGCGGCGATGGTTCCTCAACTCCGCGGGCCTCGCGGACAGTGTCTGGTAGGGGGTGGGAAAGGGGCCCCCTTGGTCGCACTATCTCAGCGCGGGGGGAAACAGGAGGGGGTTGCTGATGCTCGGGGTATAGAGGATTTTTATTGTCCCGCGACGAGCGTCTCCACCTCGGCCAGGTCGCGCTGTCGGCCTCCCTGGGGTGCAGCTCTCTGCACGACGCGAGCACCCCCTCGTCTGCCCTCGCCGCCTCTCCACAGCTCCGTCCCCTCCGCTCCGACTCCAACGCACACGACGACCAGCTCCTTCTTGCCAACTCCACCGCCCGCGAAGTCTTAACTCTCTGTTCCCTCTCGACTCTACTACTCCCTGGACTGACGAACACGGTCGCTTTTATAAGCCCCGTGGCTTCGCCTTCTCAGCTTTGACCCCCTCCCTTCGACCTTTCACCTCGCTCCCCATTGGCCCGAGAAAAAGTGGGCGTGAATGCTTTTTGATCCATAAATTTGCATATATCGATCGCCCTCCAACGCCCTGGGGGCGGGGCCAATTCGCCCCTCGCTCACCGATTGGACGGCAAAAAGGGGTCGTGTGTCGTTTTTGATCCGTTTTTGAAGCACAAAATCCGTGATTTTGTACACGCTGTTCGGCGCGCGCCCTGCACGAGTCCAACACCGGTACCCACAAGTGGCGCAAGAACGGTGGCGATGCGACGGTTGCGAGGTGTGACGTGAAGGTCGTGGCGGTTGTGGTGAAGCGGCGTTGTGGTTGGTGGTTGATGTTGTGACTGGTGGTGGTAACAATGGCGGTTGGTCCAAATTAAAGATAGTAAAAGAAAAACGGCTATCCTGAAGAGTCGCAGCACGCATAAATGACATGTATTCCCACTAGACAACGGGTTTGGGCCTAACTACACATGTACTTACCGAGATATCTCACCTAAGGGACCTGAATGGTGGTTTGCGAATTTGGTAACCACAACACTACCCCCTCCCCTTTTTACAGACTCGTCCCGAGTCGTCAAATTTTCGTGTGCCATCATGTGTAGTTTTCCCCTAGTACATTTTACCTACGGATCCCTGAGTGCGACATTCATGGTATTCGTGTCCCCAAAATAAATAACCTGAGGGCTGCGTAACTATCTAAACAAACTCACTCACACGGACGACTTAAATAAAATTGCCGGCGCTAGACAGACATGCCGGGGGCGCACTCATATGTACAGTACATCTTAACTTAACTTACAAATTTTACACTAAACCATGGCCCAGGATCACTGAACTCTGCAAAAGAAAAGCAGTTAGCAGGGAGCCAGGCTGCCCACATGCAGTCTCTGGCTCAAACAATGCAGGTGACAGGGAACGTGGCTGGCTGCTCACACGCAGTCCAAGGCCTTCCCTTTTGAACTGAACGCAGTGAACCACAACGGTGCATGGGCTGCACAACGCAGTCTCCGTGCCAGCTCAAGTGGCACACGCAATGAGCACAACGAATGGATGGATGAACACAAACACGGTGCACGGGCCGCCACTGCAGGCCCGTGTTGTAGCTGCCAACAGGGCAGTTCTTGCAGCTTGCAAACTGTTGCCTTGCGGATCCTGGCGCACATGGCAATGAACAGGGGGGGGGGGGCAAAGCAAAAATTGAACGGGGCTGGTGAACCTGGGCAGTGGGCATGGCATGGCAAAGGCAGCAGGCAAACACAGCCCGCAGAAGAAGGCCGCTGCAGGCAAACACAGCCGGCAGATGAACTGGCCGGCACAGGCCTTGAAGTACCACAGCTGCAGATGATCCGGCCGGCACAGGCCTTGCAGCACACAGCCAGCAGATGAAGCTGGCCAGCTTTTGCCGTCAGTGGAAGTTGGTGGAGGGAGTGCGGTGGTGCTGGCCACTTGGAAGGCGGGCTCGGACCTACCTACCTGTCTCCCTCCCACCTATCGCCTTTGCCTGTCACTGTACATACCCACTCCCTTAATTTGTCAAACCCCAATTTAGCCCCAACTTATTTTTTTGTTGTTTTTTTTTTTATTTTTACTTCCCCACTATAAATCGTCCCCTAACCCCCTTTATCGTCCTTGTTCGGCTAACCTATCCTGTCACCTAGCCTACTCCCAACCCCTACGTTCCCTTCCCGGAGGGGAATAAGGGAGAGCTAGCGTCCTGTGTCGAGGCCCAACAAAGCCTCAGAATGGCCTCCCCAGAGTTCGGCGATCTAACCCAAAGTGGGTCCAGCGGCCCACAACGACAGCGAGGGGATGGATGGTGCGGAGGGGTACATCTCCTAATCTACCCTAACCATTTAACTGTTAAACTACCCCGGGGCTTTCAACAAGCACCTCTCGCTTAAACTATTGGTTCTAACAACCCAGATTCCCGTCGCCTGTGTTGGTGTCCTCACAATTTCGGGCCTCGCCCCCCAATTTTCTCTCCGTGCCCTCACACGGTCTCCTGGCTGGGACACGTGGCTCCCTTTGGCAGGCACGACCCTCTGCCGAATCTCCCGCTATGGCACTACACTGCCTCCGAGCCTACCAGCTCCCTAACACCGGGGAGTGCCCCCCATGGCACCTCCCCTGAAACGCACACGTGGCAGGCCGGCCTCCCGGGCCCCTTTCCGAGGGTCACCCGTGCCCACAACACTGCCCACGCGGCTAATGGCGCCCCGGGCCCCCGCACCAAGCAGGCGCACCCGTGCCCACTACTCTATCCCGGCCCCCCATGGGCCCATGGCCTACCGCGGCCGACTAGCCTGGTGCCCGGGGTACCCACTCAGCGATACTCACCTTTCGCAGCCATGCTCCCAAGCCCGTCAACAGGGCTCCTGCACCCCTCCAAATGGGTCTCGAGCCTACTTTCCCACCAACAACAAAACGACCTCCATTTTGTAAATTTGACTAACCCCCTAACTCACTTTATACTGACCCCGGGGTCCCTTGGGCGGGAGTCACTCCTCCCCCCAATCACTCATCGCACCATGCATTCCCCATTCACTCCATACACACAGACCCGCTGGCCTCACGCACTCACCAAGCACATGCTTCCACTTCACTCACCAACTCTTCAACACACACACCACTGAACTCTGCCATCCTCCTAACTACATCCCCTAACTAACTCGTGCTCCCACGTCGTCCCTTAAACTACAGCACGTTCCTTTTAACACTACGTAGCTAAACTACGTCCCCACTACACATCCAAAGTCTGTCTCTGTCTCCAAATCATAAAAATCATTTCCCATTTTATTTCCCAACCTAAAGCTCACTAAATCCCTCTTCCTAATCCATTCCACGGACTCCATGAGGACTTACCCCTGCCCCATGAAGTCGGTCTAACTAAGCTAACCCTTCCCCCTAACTAGTTTTCATCCTGTGCCCAGGTAAGGGGGTCTTTCACCCCTTGCCCAGGAATCCTGTGCACCCGAAAGTGAGGCTTGCTTTTTTTTTTTTTTTCCCATGCGCAGCACCTGCGCGGCAACTCAGAGCTCGCGCACTTTGCACCTGCCCGTGACGTCATGCAGCTGCACGTGTTCCTCGTCCCTCCTTGGACGGTACCATCCGGCAGAGATACCCCTCCTGCCGGATTCCAACCCCACGTGCAGCCATGGCGTCACCGTGCGCATAAAAAAACACAAGCCCCACGTCTCGAGGGGTTCCCCACGCGAACACATGTGCTTTGCCCGTTGGAGCTTAACACACACGATCGCGTGGAGAACCCGTCCGGTCCAAATCCGTCATCCTGCCTAAACTTTGTCCGTCCGCGGGATCGGCAAATCCACCGCGTGCGTTTCCGGACCGGGACTTCACTCTCGCAAGCGAGCACGTGGCGGTCTCGTGCGTTGCACAGCACGAACCGCGTGCTCACTGCTGGGTGAACCCGGCACGGTCCCCGAAATAGCTACAGCCGCTACTCGGCTTTCTTTCCTGTCATGTCGCCGTCGTCGCCATTCGACCCACGCACACCTGCGTGTTACGACGCACACAGTCCACTCCATCACATTCACACCGGGAGACGCGGCTGCGTGCTCCCGCATGCCAACCGACATCTCTCTCACATACCGCTCTCTCACACACACGGTCTCCCTTGCATAACCCATACCACTCACACGTGGTGCTCCATTCACTCGCGCGGGGGCACTCACCCGCGGTTCCTCATCCACACACCGTGCCTCACTCACACACGCGGGGGCACTCACCCGCGGTGCCTCATCCACACACCGTGCCTCACTCATATACGCGGGGGAACTCACCCGCGGTACCTCACTCATACACACGGCGACACTCACACACGCGGTCTCTTCCACACACGGTGCCTCACCCACTCACGCGGGGGCACTAACCCGTGGTGCCTCACTCACACTCCGTGCCTCATCCACACACGGCGTGCTGGGAAGCACGTACTCCGGCACCATCGCCACCACACCACTCACACACGGGGTCGCTTCCACACACGGGGACGCACTCACACCTTGCACCACACACACAGGGACAACCACACTGGGGATTCGTGTCCCCACAAGGGTCTCCGGGGCCTCTATACCCCCCAAGCTCTCCGTGCACCCGTCCACAGCACCCGTCCTCTCAACCTCGCAAAACACGACCGAACTCACCTGGTCGTGACTCGCCTCAAGGGGGCATCCCTCCCCTTGTTCCTCCCTCCCTGCCCGTCAACATCCCCCGTGACTCCCTCCCCTTGTTCCTGGAGGAGGCCATCCAGGTGCTCGCACTGGGTCTCTACACGGTCCGCCAGCTCACCCCCATTGTCCTCCACTACCTCCGTGTGTGTGTGTGCGTCACTTACCCCGTCCAATTCACCCTCTATCTCCCGTGTCTCTATACATTTATAAGTTTCTGTCGTCGTCACCTCGTGTCTCGTCTCACACGTTTTGGTCTCCCCATTTAATTTTTCCCTTTCGGTCATCGTCACGACCCTCGCCCAACACGCCCCCCGAATTATTTTTTCACCCGCCTCCACCGCGATCCTGTCAGCCGTTGCACCCCCTTCCAGCTCGTTTGTTCCTACACGTGGAGTCGCCATTTTTATCTCCCTGGTCACGGCCTTCATGCCCGCCTGCAGGCATCGGCCCATGTTCTGCGTCTCACCCCGTAGTTCTTTCATTTCTTTTTTCATTTGCTTGCCCATGCTTTTCATTTCGTTTATAAATTCATTTGCGTTTGCATCCATCTTTTCGTTCATGCCTTTCATTTCGTTTTTCATATTTGCATCCATTTTTTCGATCATTTCCGCATTCATCTTTTCGTTCATGCCTTTCATTTCGTTTGTATTTGCATCCATCCTTGCTGTCATTGCCGCCAGCATGGCGCATAGCTGGGCCATGTCGGGTGCGCTTGAGTGAGCCGTTTCGGCAGGGGTTGGGGAAGGGTTTTGGTGGAGAGGGGGGGGGGAAGGTGTCATACACCGCGGCTGCTGCCGCACCCATTCCGGGCTCTGGGTTCAGTTGGGCGAGTTCGTGTTCCTGCACAATCAACATTTCCTGCTCGGGGATTCCATCCTGGACCATGGATTCTACACATTCTACATCCATTTCTAATACCCCCGGCTCCCGCTCGCCTTGAGACGCCATCTTGCTTCTCGTGAAGGGTTAATTTCGCTCGCTCGTAATTTGGAGGGAATCGGGGGTCGCTTCTCTCACCCCTGGACCGATTCCCGTGAATTTAATTGGAGACAGGAGAGCCCGTTTTCCTGTTCTCCGATACCAGTGCCGCGAGGAGGGCGATGGGTTTGTATCCCACTCCTGACACCAGTGTTGCGGATTCGCGCCCGCCGGCGTGCTGACGGCCACGTAACTCGAATCGCGGCACGTCGCCCACCGGACGGACAATCCAGTCGTGACCCTCTCGGACTAACGCCGGGAACCAGTCACGGGTGGACCTTTCGGTCTCACCGCGATCGAGCCAATCAGCCCCCGCGTGGGATAGGGTTGCTCGCCAAATTCGACCTACCTAAGTACCCACGCGGAGGGTAGACCGGGCGATCGCACCTCGCCGCAGGTCGACTTCGGACACGGGCCACTTAAGCGACCCGTTCCGTACTATCGGGATAACCGAGCGGTGTTATTCGTCGAACTCGACGGTTCGATTAATTATCGGGCGTATTCAGCCCACTACCAACCCTTTACGTGAAGCAAGATGAGGATTCAATGAAAGAAATGACGAAGCGAAGCGGGAAACAGTTCAACACAAAGCACATTTATTCGCGATGAACGGAAAGCGCACATATACAATTCCACCAAAAGCACACAGAAAAGAAAAAAACACAATGCAATTTACACAAAAAGCAAATGCGACAATGCAGATCTACTACCGATTACGCGAGCACACGGCAACACTTATACAATTTTACTTCACAGACGGCGCCGACAACACATACCCAAAACCAAGAAAAAGAAGAACACCCTCAAAGATGAGGCGGGCCTGAGGCCGAGACCGGGTCGGGCCTACCCGTCTGGTGATGAGACGCGGAGCGGCGATGGTGCCTCAACTCCGCGGGCCTCGCGGACAGTGTCTGGTAGGGGGTGGGAAAGGGGCCCCCTTGGTCGCACTATCTCAGCGCGGGGGGAAACAGGAGGGGGTTGCTGATGCTCGGGATATAGAGGATTTTTATTGTCCCGCGACGAGCGTCTCCACCTCGGCCAGGTCGCGCTGTCGGCCTCCCTGGGGTGCAGCTCCCTGCACGACACGAGCACCCCCTCGTCTGCCCTCGCCGCCTCTCCACAGCTCCGTCCCCTCCGCTCCGACTCCAACGCACACGACGACCAGCTCCTTCTTGCCAACTCCACCGCCCGCGAAGTCTTAACTCTCTGTTCCCTCTCGACTCTACTACTCCCTGGACTGACGAACACGGTCGCTTTTATAAGCCCCGTGGCTTCGCCTTCTCAGCTTTGACCCCCTCCCTTCGACCTTTCACCTCGCTCCCCATTGGCCCGAGAAAAAGTGGGCGTGAATGCTTTTTGATCCATAAATTTGCATATATCGATCGCCCTCCAACGCCCTGGGGGCGGGGCCAATTCGCCCCTCGCTCACCGATTGGACGGCAAAAAGGGGGCGTGTGTCGTTTTTGATCCGTTTTTGAAGCACAAAATCCGTGATTTTGTACACGCTGTTCGGCGCGCGCCCTGCACGAGTCCAACACCGGTACCCACAAGCGGCGCAAGAACGGTGGCGATGCGACGGTTGCGAGGTGTGACGTGAAGGTCGTGGCGGTTGTGGTGAAGCAGCGTTGTGGTTGGTGGTTGATGTTGTGACTGGTGGTGGTAACAATGGCGGTTGGTCCAAATTAAAGATAGTAAAAGTAAAACGGCTATCCTGAAGAGTCGCAGCACGCATAAATGACATGTATTCCCACTAGACAACGGGTTTGGGCCTAACTACACATGTACTTACCGAGATATCTCACCTAAGGGACCTGAATGGTGGTTTGCGAATTTGGTAACCACAACAATATATATATATATATATATATATATATATATATATATATATATATGTTTATATATATATATATATATATATATATATATATATATATATATATATATATATATATATATATATATGTTTATATATATATATATATATATATATATATATATATATATATATATATATATATATATATATATATATATATATATATATATATATATATATATATATATATATATATATATATATATATATATATATATATACACAGGGGGCTGAAAAAGTAGGTATACAGTAATGAATACAAGTACAGTCCTTACTGTAAACCTACTTTTGCAGCCCCCTGTATATATAAAAACGAAGACCCACCAACATCTCTCAAATGTGAATGGAGGGAATAACCAATTCGCTCTCACCTTATCAAATAAATGTAGGTGACTAAGATTATATAAATAAATCGACTCCTTTCATGCTCTTCGAGCCGAAGAAGCTCCACTCTTGGCCTTCTGCTCTAATGTTGGTGTCCCACCCCTCTCTCTCTGTTTTTCCTTTTGAGTCCTGTTACATCCTGATCCATTTAGTATGCTCACTCTTCCATGGGCCTTGACTGTATATACAAGAAAAAAAAAAAGAAAAAAAATTACTTCAGTGAAATAGTTCAATGTTGCAAATTAACTTTTCCAAATGAATTGTTTCATTGGCTCATGATTAATGAAGTTTTATCTCGATATCCTTCTCCTAGCAGACTATGGTTTACCTATTTATGTATACATCAATATAGGCATAAACTAGACATATAAGGAAAGTCACGTGGCAGGAATTTCACTGATACATATTCTGGCAGCAAACTTTTCATACAATTGAAAACATATGACTGTAACAGTACATATAGCTTGGCAGGATGGCCTAGACTCCTATAGGTAAGTCCACTCACCTCTAGCCTGGGTTAGAACCCTGACCCAGCTATGAACTAGCTATGAACTGTCATCCTGGTGTAAAACAGGTAGGGTGATTCGTCAATGTGTTTGTCATCCCTCGGGTAGACATTAAGCTGGGTATCTCGTCTGCCGGCATTAGTTGGTGGACGTTAAAGATCCCACATTGTCCATCGTGAAGAGTCGGCGAGCTATCCACCATCATGGTCAAATTCCTGCCCCAACTTCCTAAGTCCGATTGGCACTCGATTCGACCAGGATTGTAGACGAGTAACTGCTTCGGCAGCACAAATGCTCTACATAGGGCATGGTACCTGGTGGTTATGAGCAGCACATAACATAACACTGAACTTTATAAAAGGAATGAACTTTTTATCCGAAATATAATTTATGCCATTTTTTGGAAAGCTTTGAGGATTTAAATTGCCAAAGGCAAATGCTTTACATGTTTAAGTTGCTGCTTTTCCTGTTTTACAAAAAAAGGTGGTGCTAAAATAAAAATTTTAATACTCATCTGTTTGGCTGTGCTATGAGGGCAGAGGCAGTTGCATGGAATTCTTCTTCTTTTGTATGAAGCACTTGTCTGTGGGTAGCAGCATTAGGTTGGGGTGGTGGTATGCCGCTGATGCAGTGCCCCCATGTATGGTAGAGCAATCGTTTATGGAATTTGTTCAGGATGCGGGCAATGCCTTGCCTACTCTTTGGCGAAACACACCATAGGATCTTTGAAATGTCCACCAAACTACATCTTTTCTCATCGAGCCTAGAATCAAACGAGCTCAAAAGTAAGCGTACCACCTCAGCACCATCCTGTCAGTAATTTCACTCGTAATTATTGAACATTGAGGCAAATGTTTGGAAGTAAAGTCATCATGGACCTGCAATATAATTAATTCCCTTACATCAGAACTGCGAAATAATTCAGGCCTTAATATGGCATCATGCATCCCAGAGATAGAGGTTCTCTAACTACATTTTGTTCTTGTGGATAGTTTGTGTTTTTCACTATTAAATATTTCTTTGGACTTGTGGCTTTCCATGATGCTTTCAATGCATTGATGATTCAACTCGTTGAGGTTACCTTTGCATCCTGAATTCTGCTTGCATGTGGATGTTGAACACAACCTAACCCATTTGAGTTGGCCCTGAAAGCCATTCCTATATTAGTACATAGCTCCTTCTCATGCTCTCGTCATAGGTTCAAATCGCATCTGCTGTGTTGATTTTTCCATTATTGAGAACCTTTTAATTTATGTAAAAGTACACCGATGTCTCCTAATGCCCTTGCCCTCTGTGTAATACATGTATAAGCTCATGCATGATCCTTATATTGTTCTAAGATAAATGCAGTGGCACCAATAGGGATCAATTCTGGAATTCCTTTCATTACCTCCGCCAGCGAAAGGGGGGGGGAGGGTTGTGGTTGTCCCAATGCACCCCAATGCACCCAAATTTACCCCTATAGACACCCTAATATAAACATTCAGTTGGCATTCATATTTATGATAACAGCATTGTCATCCAGGTGACACCTTCAAGATGGCATCATCTCAAGAGCTACTTAATCGAGTACAGCACTCCAATACCTCTCAACCAGTGAGTATGAATTGTTTGACAAAGCTCCAGAAAATGCAAGTCAAACCAATGGAGCAGTCATGTCATTGTAGTTCCACATTTGAGATTAAAAAAAAAGTTTCTTTTTTATTCATGTTTGTAAGTCCCTCACAAAGAGTGCATTACACAGTGTGCTACTGTTCATTTAAATCTACAAATGAATTACAGGTCGGTTTTGTTCTGTTCCACCAATTTGTGCAATGATGTCACCTTTATATTCATAATGAGGATAAAGTTCATTGCATACTTTTGTTTAAATTTCTTGAAAAGGGACTTTCGATTGATTGTAGAAGGGGGTGTGAGGGGGTGGATAAAGGGAGATAAATCATGAAAATTGTAATCTTCTGTCCACACCAATATTTTCTTGGCAGATTTCTTTTGCGACTGTGAAGCCGTATCCAAACTTTGACGCCCAAGAAGATGCCAACTCCCTTGACAAAGCAATTCAGGCGAAGGGTAAGTCCATGTTCGGGAAATGAAAATATTAGATGATTGCAACCTATGCCAAAAAAACAAAAGAAGATAAAATCAGGGAAATGTTTGTGGAAAAGGCAAAACTAATTAGGCAATAATGATTTGCCAACAGGGGTGGATGAGCACATAATAATCTCGATGCTGGCCAACCGCACCAACATGCAACGACAACAGATTGCAGATGCCTACAAGAAGGACTTTGGCAAGGTGGGTCATAGGCTGCATAATATCCTATAAGCTATTCTCTTAGCATATTGGCAGTTATTTCCTGGCTCCTGACACTGACATGTCCCTTAAATGATCTCTTCCCATGCTCCACTCATGGTTTCCCTTGAAACCCACACATGAATTGGTGGGTTGGCTCAAGCAATGTTTATTGATATCCAGACATAGGGAAAAGATATGCAAATGATTATCCAAACGTTTCCCTCTCCCACCTTTCAAGCTAACAGTGCAGGTTGAAGGGAAAAATTAAGAACAAATAATGAAATAATGAAAAACTAAAATACTACCTATTATACCCATCATTCACCTCGCATGACATGATAATGCAATGCAATATATACGTGAATTAAATTATTATAACAAACATAATACACCAGATCATTTAACTGTGACACAATATGCACAAAAATTACCTTCATCAAATATATATATATATATATATATATATATATATATATATATATATATATATATATATATATATATATATATATATATATATATATATGCCAGGAAAGAGCACCACTGATGCAATGTTTGCTTTGAGAATGTTGATGGAGAAGTACAGGGAAGGCCAGTTACATTGTGTTACATTGAGTTACATTGTGTGTTTGTGGATTTAGAGAAAGCTTATGATAGGATGCCAAGAGAGGAGTTGTGGTATTGTATGAGGAAGTCGGGAGTGGTGGAGAAGTATGTGAGGATGGTGCAGGATATGTATGAGGACAGTGTGACAGCGGTGAGGTGTGCGGTAGGAATGACGGACCGGTTTAAGGTAAAAGTGGGATTGCACCAAGGATCGACTCTGAGCCCTTTCCTGTTTGCAATGGTGATGGACAGGTTGACGGACGAGATCAGACTGGAGTCCCCATGGACTATGATGTTCGCGGATGACATCATGATCTGTGGGGAGAGTAGGGAGCAAGCTGAGGCGGGCCTCGAGTGGTGGAGGTACGCACGAGAGAGAAGGGGAATGATAGTCAGTCGGAGTAAGACGGAGTACATGTGCGTAAATGAGAGGGAGGGTGGTGGTATGGTGCGGTTGCAAGGAGTTGAGGTGGGGAAGGTGGATTGGTTTAAATACTTGGGATCAACTGTCCAAAGTAACGGAGAGTGTGGGAGAGAAGTGAAAAAGAGAGTGCAGGCAGGATGGAGTGGGTGGAGAAGAGTTGCAGGAGTGATTTGTGACAGAAGGGTAGCTGCAAGAGTGAAGGGGAAAGTATATAAGACGGTAGTGAGACCAGCTATGTTGTATGGTTTGGAGGCGGTGGCACTAACAAAAAGACAGGAAGCGGAGCTGGAGGTGGCAGAGTTAAAGATGCTGCGATTCTCGTTGGGAGTGACGAGGATGGACAGGATAAGGAATGAGGATATTAGAGGGACAGCGCTGGTAGGACGGTTTGGAGACAAAGTGAGAGAGGCGAGATTGAGATGGTTTGGACATGTGCACAGGAGGGAAACGAGTATATCGGGAGAAGGATGTTGAAGATGGAGACGCCAGGCAGGAGGAGAAGACGAAGGCCAAAGAAGAGGTTCATGGATACGTGAGGGCGGACATGCGGGTGGTTGGAGTGTCAATGGAAGATGTGGAATATAGAGTGAAATGGAGGCGGTTGATACACTGTGGCGACCCTAACGGGAGGAAGCCAAAAGAGGAAGAAGAGAAGAGAGATATATATATATATATATATATATATATATATATATATATATATATATATATATATATATATATATATATATATATATATATATATATATATATATATATATATATATATATATATATATATATATATATTTATATATTGTTACGGATTCGCGCCCGCCGGCGTGCTGACGGCCACGTAACTCGAATCGCGGCACGTCGCCCACCGGACGGACAATCCAGTCGTGACCCTCTCGGACTAACGCCGGGAACCAGTCACGGGTGGACCTTTCGGTCTCACCGCGATCGAGCCAATCAGCCCCCGCGTGGGATAGGGTTGCTCGCCAAATTCGACCTACCTAAGTACCCACGCGGAGGGTAGACCGGGCGATCGCACCTCGCCGCAGGTCGACTTCGGACACGGGCCACTTAAGCGACCCGTTCCGTACTATCGGGATAACCGAGCGGTGTTATTCGTCGACCTCGACGGTTCGATTAATTATCGGGCGTATTCAGCCCACTACCAACCCTTTACGTGAAGCAAGATGAGGATTCAAAGAAAGAAATGACGAAGCGAAGCGGGAAACAGTTCAACACAAAGCACATTTATTCGCGATGAATGGAAAGTACACATATTCAATTCCACCAAAAGCACACAGAAAAGAA